>NW_021938895.1:9942973-10230337 GCF_001715985.3 Manacus vitellinus | reverse complement strand
TTGTAACAAATGTGAGTAGAGCCCTTCCCAAATCTTCGTTCGCGAAGCCCAGCCATGATGAGTGTAACTCCTGAAGAAAATGGGTGTAACATTCAATCTGTTCATTTGTCTTACTTCACCCTCATGCTTTTTAATTTATTATTTACATCAATCATTAAACACTTATCCAGGGAGCTGGCTTTAAGCGAAGAGAAAGTAAGAAAAGCTGAAATTAAAACTGAACTGGACAACATATGGCAGTTCTTCATGTATAAAGATCAGCACTTCATTTTGATATTTTCTAGAAGTGTTTTTTCAGCTTTTTTTTCCTCTCCATGTTTTTTATGTATTTTTCTTCTTCTTTATCCTTTCTAAAAATGGAAAAATGCAAGGAGGAAAAAAAAGAGTGACAACAGATGCAAGAGAATAAAAATTTGCTTTCTATTTTTCTGGAAAGGTACAGAGTAGTACATTTGCTGATTTTTTAGAGTGTCAATCTATTTGCTTATTATGTATTAAGATATAAAGAAATCACTCGTGATTGGTGTGTCTGATAGTTGAGTGACTAGAAGAGTTTAGAATTATAAAGATGGCCAGGTGTTTGTGTGGGGCTGAGCTGCTGGTTGAGGTTAACTCACACCACCATCAGGAAGAAGATTCTTTTGTATTTGTATGACATTGAGAGACAGAGTAAGACTTTCTTTCCTCTCAAGAGATTTTGTGTCTGAGGTCTATTTCAGCAAATACACTGATATACAGAAAAGTTATCTGCCTTTGAGCTTGTGACCCTAAATTCTCATTACAATCAATGGAGAAAAATAGTCATTTTGAGAGCAATTGTGTACTAACCATACCTATTATTTTTTCTTGACCAGAAAAAGAACTTGAAGTGATTAGTTAAAGTGTAGATGTCTACATTTAATCAGATGAATTGCACCCTGACCCTGTACAGCAGTAAATCGAAGCACCAAATGGGTGTGCATCCTTCGCTGTGTAAATAGAAAAAGAAATACTGAATGCTAGACAGAAGAAAGAGGAAGGGACAGAGAGAAATAAGCATGCTTAATTTAACAAAGATCTGCAAAGGAGATAGTATACTGATCATATGGTAGATTATATTCTGTGCTGGAAATAAATGTACACATTTGCTCAAGGAGCTTTTGTGAGGAAAGCAGTCCTGGATGGTCTAGTTTTAATTATATACTTTAAAAGTTGTAAAATCAGATAATCTGTCACCGATTTGCTGGGATATATTTTTAAATTATTTCTTTGTAATTTACGCCTACAGCAAGGAAATATGAAGGGAAAACTCCAAGAGAAAAAATCCAATTGAATTTGGTTTTCAAGCAGCTTCAGAAAGGAAGAGTGTTGCTGGAATTATCAATGAAATTGAAATGGAGCTGTGCTCACCAAAGCGTAAGAAATGCAGCACAATCAGTATGCATTTGTATATGGTTTTGCAGCTTTAAAAATATTGTTTGAGTTTTAGCTTCCTTACCTGAGACACTTTGTTAGGTGCCAAATGAAGCAGTTGCCCTAGTAAAATAGATATCATTCTCTGCATAATAAATGGAGAGAGGTAGGTGATTCCTAAAAGATGTCCCATCCAAGTTTTGGCACCTAGGATGTAACTCTCCTTGAGTGTTTACTGACATTTAAGATTAAGGCTCTAGCCTAAGTTAATTATCTAGGCTGTGTTATAGACATTGGAGAGAAACAGTTTCTCTCAGAGGACAACTAAGCAGACATAGATGGTATTTAATACATGGGCACCAAGATGCCTATTTCTCTCCATTGACTGCAGATGGACCCTAACTCATTGGCGTAAGCAAGTCTCCTCAATTTTGAATAGCTAAAGGTAGGTGAGACAGCCTTGACATATCATGGTATGGCTTAGGTTGGAAGGGACTTTAAAAATCATTTGTTTCTAATCCCCTTGCCATAGGCAGGGATGCCACCCACTAGATCAGGTTGCTCAAAGCCTTGTCCAACCTGGCCTTGAACAATTCATATACAACTTCTCTGAGCAACCTGTGTCAGTGCCTCACCACTCTCACAGTAAAGAATTTCTTCCTAACATCTAACACATCTCTCTCCTCTCTTTACATCTGCCTGTGTAAAAATTTCCTCTCCCTCTTCTTTATAAGTCCCCTTTAAGCACTGGAAGCCTTCTCCAGGTTAAACAACTCCAACTCTTTCAGCCTGTTTTCATACGGAAGGTGCTCCAGCCTTCTGATGAACTTTGTGGCCTTCATCTGGACTCACTCCAACAGGTCCATGTCTTTCTTGTGCTGAGGACCCCAGAGCTGGATTCACTACTCCAGGTGGGGTCTCAAAAGAGCAGAGTAGAGGGGCAGAATCCCCTCCCTCAACTTGCTGGTCACGCTGCTTTTGATGCAGCCAAAGATACAGTTGGTTTTATGGGCTGCAAATGCACACTGTTGGCTCATGTTCAGATTTCCACCTGCCAGAACCCCCAACTATTTCCTCGCAGGGCTGCTCTCAGTGACTTTTTCTCCCAGTCTGTACTCATGCCTGGGACTGCCCAGACCTAGATGCACGACCTTGTACTTGGGCTTGTTGAACTTCGTGAGGTTCTTGTGGGCCCACTTCTCAAATTTGTCTAGATCCCTTTGGATGGCATCCCTTCCTTCCTTCGAGTCAACTTCACTGCTCAGCTTTGTGTCACCTGCAAACTTGCTGAGGAAACACTTGATCTCATTTTCTATGTCATTGATAAAGATGTCAAAGAACACCAGCTGCAAGATAGAGGCTTGAGGGACACCACTCATCAGTGATCTCTGCCTGGACATAGAGCCACTGACCTCTTTGCTGTGTCCATCCAGCCAACTCGTCATCCATCGAGTAGCCCAGCCTTCAAATCCATGCCCCTCCAGTCTGAAGATAAGAATGTCTTGTTGGACCATGCTGAAAGGCTTACAGAACTCTAGGTAGATATAGATGTAGGCAGACGTATTCTTCTAACAAGCTTCAAAGTTACCTCTCTTTGCTGACTGTTTTTGACTTTAAGAACTTATTTTAAAGAACTCTCTCATGAAGTGCCCAAGATTTCACTACAGAAGTGTCCATTTGGATTAAACAAAATAGATTCCCCTTGTCTTTGGGGTTTATCAGTTGGGTTTTGGGGGGTTTGTTTTGTTATGTTTTGCTTTGTTTTTAATTCAGCTGGTTTAATTAGCATTTGTTTTATCAGCCAACACCAATACCATTTATACAAAAGAAGTACACATGAGTTCTCAAAACAGGGTCTGTCTCTCACAGATGTATTCAATGGCAAAAGTCAGATAGAATGACTGATACCAGCTGGCTCTTTATTCTGTCATACCTTTGATGTTGGATTGTTTTTTTAGGCTTCAGGCTTAAAGATCTTTATTGTAACAAATCAATTCAACAGTGCATAGCTTGCTTTGCATATGTAATAGTACATAGTTTTGTGGCAGCTGCATGACACATTTTAAGAATTAAAGTTCATGATGATGATGTGATTTAATTAATATATTTGCACTTAGATGGTACAATATAGTAAATAAGTTGAACTATTTTAATAAATTAAAATTAATTAAAATTGAGAATCTATTTCACATTTTTTAAATCTCTTCTCTAGAAATTGGCAGCTATTGATGAAGTTTATACTATTATTCTTCCTCCTGATAAATAGCTAAGTAGAGTTATGGCTCAGTTTCAGGTACCTTCTTTTCATCTTAACCTCAGTAACTGAGAGATCATTAATTCATAGAATCATAGAATGGTTTGGGTTGTAGGGGACCCTAAAGATGATTTAGTTCCAAGCCTACTGCCATGGGCAGGGACATCTTTCACTAGATCAGGTTGCTCAATGCCCCATCCAACCTGGCCTTGAACATTTCCAGGGATGGAGCATCCACAACTTGTCTAGGCAACCTGCTCCAGCGCCTTAACATCCTCACAGTAAAAAATTTCTTCCTAATATCTAATCTAAATCTACTCTCTTTCATTTTGAAGCCATTCCTCCTTGTCCTGTCACTACACGCCCTTGTGAGTATTCTCTCTCCATCTTTCTTGTAGGCTCCCTCCAGGTACTGGAAGATCGTAATTAGGTCACCCTGAAGCCTTCTCTTCCTCAGGTGGAACAATCTCCATTCTCTTAGCATTTCCTTGTAGGAGAGGTGCTCCATCCCTCTAATCATCTTGCTGGCCCTCCTCTGGATTCACTCCAACAGGTTGATGTCCTTCCTCTGCTGGGTACCCCAGAGGTGGACTGCACAGTAGTTCAGGTAGGGTCTCACCAGATGAGAGTAGAGGGACAGAATCAACTCCCTTGACCTGCTAGCCATGAATGCTGAAAAAAAGCTATGGTGTTGCTTATAATATTAGAAGTAACCACAAAAATCAGCTAAGCTGTTCATATCAAAACTAGAATCCCTAGATTTTCCTTGGCACCTAAACATAAATAATATGTTGAGGGAGAGATTAGAGTCAATGGCATTAAAAGAAGAGAAGCAATAAAGCAATTTTGTATCTTTACTGCCTAGAAGTGATCAGACAGGAAGGGCTGAAACCATCTCAGAGCATTCTTGAAAATGATTATTAGATAACTGGCAGCATTCATGATAAAAATAAATGCTAATGAAAACTTTGCCAACACTTAATTCATGCATTCATACATAGTATTTGTCCCTTGCCTGTGAGTTTGGCCTTGGTATTTAGCCCTCTCTATATTTTCTCTAAAACTCATTATGGCATTTTTGTACGCTCCTCCTGCACTAAGATTTTGTACAGAAGCCAGACTTCTGGGCTGGCAGAAACACATAATAATAAAATGGCAAAAAAGACACAATTGCACTGAATATTAATCTTGCAGGTATTAAAGTAAACTCACATTGACAGAACTCACCTTGTGCATCAAAAATCAGAAGCAGATGTCTGTAAATGTCATTTAATGCATAATATAATAAATGCTGTACACTTTACATATTGACATTCCAAATTGCTCATAAACATTGGAGTTAGCAGTTGATAAGTAATGAGTAAAATCATCTCCAGTTTCACCCCAAGAAGCAATGTAATTTACATTTATAGGATATTATTTGTATGCATTATTTATAGAGGTTTTCAAATGCTACTGGTTGTCTTATTACTTTTAGAGGCTATTTTTCTGCTTATAAAGGGGATTATTACAACAGAGGTGTTCACAGCTAGCTTGGTTGCCTTTGCAAACAGTCAGAGTTTTTTTTCAGTCCTGGCCAAATCAGCCAGGAGGTGAAACTCATGGCTGGAAAGTTCAAACACGTTCCTTTAGGGCTGGTACATGGTTATGGCAGCCTGGCCAAGTGGCAAGTGCCTCTCTCTTCTGAAGTCAAATACATCCCAACTGACCACCCAGGGGCCTGGGGATTGGCTGCACCTGAAGGGGTTTGAACTGCCTTCGTAGGTGGAATGGTTGCATGATATCTATTTCTGGAGCCATCTTCTCTCAGTCTTTGGGATGATAACTAGTTCAGAGAGAGAGATGACCCAAAGGTGAATATAGAGTTCATTGCACTAAAGGATGTGGCATGTGTGACCAGATAGAATTGCAAAAAAGTGGTGGAAATTACACTCTGATATTTCTGTGTTAGAGTATTTAGCGTCCCACTCACTCTTCTGAACTGGGCACTTCATTCTGACCATTCTTTCCATTATCTTGTGTTTTGCCCTTCTATTTCTATTCGCTTTCTGCTTTTTGAATGGGGAAAATTTTGTCTGCAAGAGAAGAACTGAGATCAGATCATCTAGATCCATCTCACTGCATTGTGAATACAAAAGTCCCCTGGATCTGCTTCACTTGCCAATTCCTGCAGCACAGCTCTGAATGTGGTTGCAGCGTCTCACTGTCTGCAGTGCTAACATTTTGAGGAGGGCAGGAAGCTCATACCAGCTATTCCCTACATGCATACTTACATCCTTACTTATTTTTCTTCCTTCTCCTTTCTAAAGGAGTAATTCAGTTTGAATTTCCTCACAGATTTTCTTCTTTCATGGAAAGACCAAACTGTTACAGTGTTTACATATAGGTGAACACAATACAGATATAACTTTCTCATATTATAACTTTCCTTCCTCCCAAACTCTTTACATAAATTCAAGTTAAATTATCTCAATCTTTAACAAATTATGGCTATTGAAGAGTCTGCAATGAGATTTTCTGGAAACTGAACTTCTGCTAGCATTTCAAGTGCATGAAAAACTGTTTGCACTGTATCTGTTAGATTTTATTAATAAAAAATAATAAAGTGAATAGTTAACATAGAAACTAAAAAAGAAATTCCACAGATGGATAATGATACTAAGTAAAAACTGTGGGAGGAAGTGTGACTGTGGAATTTTGTCATTATTGACTTTTATTTCCATCATTGCTGTTACTGGTTCATAGTGTTTCATTAACTGTAGAAGTTTTGCATATCATTTCCCTGGGTTGTGTATTTGAAATAGAAAAGCAATAATTCAGAAAAATATGGCTTGCCCAGGTTTTATAAATTCTTCCCTTTGTAGTTAATTAACTTGTAAATTCCACTGTTTACGTTTTAGACTTAACTAAATGCAGAAAACACACCCAACCTCAATCTGATGATGGTATACAGTCTAAACATGTAATCCAAGTGATGCAGCAGCATTAGAGTAAAATTCATCTAATAAAACATTGATGTTCTTCATTACCTGTGCCTCCACATGGCATCACATATAGGATCACAAAAATATTATTAAATTGTTCCTTCTTTGTTTACTCAGGCTGTAACTTCTTCATATTTTATGGTGTGGCAGTTTGAGCCACATTAGAAAATCCAAAATCCAATTTCCAGGCCTCCCCCACCCCTCTCCATGATTTATCCCAACACCGAAGAGAAAACTTTCAGGCCAGAGGCTTCTATAAGGGAAGGGGGAAGTATATACATTTCTTTACATAAATAAATATACTGTACAAACTAAAAGCATATATATATATATATATATATTACACTTTTATCAGTCTCTTAAGCCCCTCCCTTTAACTTTAGTCCAGGAAAAGCCTTCCAAGGCTGATGTGTAACACAGTCTCTCTCTCGTGGGAGTGTTCAGGGCCCCTGAACACTCCCCCCCAACCAACCTTCAGCTGTTTGCCAAAGTCCCTTCTTCTTACGAAGTTCAAGAAGGTAGCTCTGAGTCCTTTCTCCTCAGTCCTGTGTCATTTCTACTGTGTGATCTCTCTTTCTCAGTCTCACACCTCGGTTCGTAGGCTGCTGCAGTGTAATTCAGCTTATCAAGCTTCCTACGAGTCAGTTTTCGGCTGCCACCGGTCAAAACCTCTGCAGGGCAACTCCCGAGCTCTTTGACCCGTCTCCAATTCTTGCCTGAAGTTCTTCCAACATGTTGCAACGAATCACAACTCTTTCTTCTGACAATTGAGCCTCCTCCGGCCCGTCTCTTGGCTCAGCTTCAATACTAAGCCTTGCATCCACTCCCACTTAAACAGTGAGAGGGAAAAAACACCCCCCTTCTGCAGCCTGGCTGCAAAGGGGGGGAAAGAAGAAGAGGGCTTGGCTGCAAGGCCTGCCTCTCTCTCTCTCTCCTGCTTACCAGTTGTTTGTGAGTCACATCCCTCACAAACACTCACTCACTCCAGGCTGTCTCTAACTCTGACCTAGGCAGAGTTGGGGGCCGCAGGGCTCCCCTACCCCCCCGGAGGGGGGAAGAAGAGCCCAGTCACCTCTTGGCCTTCTACACCTACACACAGCAGACATCAACAACAAAAAAACTGCCAACAGCTTCTGGTGGCTGTGTATATATGATTTTTAGCAGAAGTGAACAAGACAAGTGGTGATTGGCTCTCCAGGGAACACTGCCCTGGCACCAAATCTGAGCCCCCGACTCTCAGGGGGGGCCAATCCTAACCCATGACAACGGAAATGGTACTCATGAGTAAGCTTTGGTTTTGGAATTCAGCCTTACTAGTAACTTCCTACATATATTACAATAAGTAGAGGTAAATTGTGAAAAAATATAAAATCAGTTTGGTGCTTTTCTAAGAAGTAATGATAGGGGTGACACATTCTGTATGCACCCAGGCTTCTGTGGGCACTATACTGATGTTTAAATCAGAATTTGATTGAAACCTATTGATGGGATTCTGTCTATTTTCTGCTCTAATTACTATATTGATTATTTTTACTTTGGTGGGGTGTTTGCTACAGCTAAAGTTGGTCCTCTTCTCTCTATTGAATGGCTGCTTTCTTCAACATACCTTTGATGTAGAGTTTCATGCTTTTCTGTGTAACACCCTTTTCCATGTGTGACAGTGTAGGCTCAGCATTTATCTGTCCAAAGTGCTCTCCCACTGCTTCCTTCTACAAATTTGGAACATATCTGCTCATGTCAGTTAACATTTTATGTTTCTGAGGTTTTGGTACCTTCTGTGACATGTTTCTTTCAATATAGATTTTAACTGAACTCGTACCACCTCTCAGACAATAATAAGTTCTGCCACTAAATCATGTTTAGCTTCCAATTTTATTGGTTCTTCTTTGGCTTGAGGAAGATCATATCCCACATAATATCATGCTCTCAATCATTTTTTTCTGGGATCAAAGTTACAGCCAATAAAAAAGCATTAGTAGATGTATGTAAATAGCTTCACCATCTAATTTATATTGAAGTTCAACTTGAACTTATAGTACTTTGTTGTCTGACAATAACATAGTTAAAACCCCTAAGCAATGCAGCTTAACAAGTGAGTTACAAATCCACACATCATTAGTTTCTTATTAATCTTATGACTCTTAATGAAATGACTTTTGAGAATGGCATTAGGTCACAAGTAACATTTAAAATCTATGACTTAATAACACAAACAATTTGCCTAAATGGCAGAGTTAAGGTTATGTTAGTTTACAGTCTGTCCTTGGTGGCCCTTTGTATTTGACCCCGTAATGATATTTTAAATACTGTTCTATATGCGACACTGCTACATGAATTCTTTTTTTGTAAAAATCTCTGTTCTTATGTATCTTACTATTTATGTATCAATATATTTTTAGCCTGTTCATAGACAAAAACACATGAGTACAAGTTCAGTTTAATAATGAAGGTGCTTCTAACAGTTCTCCAGCAAAATCAAAATGGATGTACTTTCTCCTAAAAATCTGCATATCATTTTTCACATAGAATCTTAAAGTCAACAATTACTTTGAGAGCAACTCCCAAACAGAATAAAGATGTGATTTTCCTAGAATAATTTTGGGTTGATATATGGTCTGCTTAAGATTCTCAATCTGTGACCTTGATAAATGAACTGGAATTTCCAAACTGTATGTTTCTATATATTAGGGGAATTTCTTATGAAGCTGGATCAGGATCTTTGAAAGTTGTTTGTTTGATTTTTGGTTTTGTTTGGTTGGTTGGTTGGTTTGTTTTGCTTTCTTCGCTTTGCTTTACTTTCCCAGTAAAACAAATGCATTCCCAGTAAAACAATATGTATCTTGCATGTCTGTTTAGAAGACCACCAGTCTTGAGGTCAAGGAACAATAAAAGAAAAGACTTACTTGCTTATCTCTCCTTGGACAATGTAGGAGCTCTTAATGACTCTGTCGACATTTACTGTTCACCGTTCATGCATTTCTAGTAATGTCCATAAAATGTCAGCATGTTCTCTAATGGGCACTTTTGGAAAACCACTTCAGCCTGCACTGTCTGTGGTCCTGTGCTATTTCTTAGTACTAGACCACTGGGCTTGATGAAAAGGCAAACCTCATTCCTCTATGTAAGAGCAGATAAGGCTGACTAGTTAGAGTGGCCCATGTGTGCTGTTAGAGCAGTTCTGTTACAGTCTCTTTCCTAACGCTCCCAACTCCTTCTCTTGGTACATATCTGTGAAGAGAGGAAAGCAGCATTTCTTCAGAATTTCAAAGTACAAGGGGAAAAATATGATATTTCCTAGGAAAATGGAAACATTAAAGCTGGAGTTTTGTGATTTTGATTGTGGTCAAAGCAAATGTTTGCAGAAGTGGTCAAGCTCTGTTTCTTTGCTCCTAGGTCATATTTGCCAATGTCTAAGTTTTTGGAATTAAAACAGTTAGAGAAATTAGATTTCTCTAATTATCTGGGAAAAGAAGCTTTGTGTCTTTGTCCCACCAGATGCCAAATACAAGACTTGCAAAGCAGGTTGTCATTGATTTTATGAGTAAAATTTCGCATTGTGCTGCTATTGCATCTACATTCCATTGCATATATCCTCTGCAGCTTTTTTTTTAGCTGAAAATTTTATGTATGGTGTAAGTAACACTAAACATGTGTGTTCTTCTGACACTGTGGACAGACATTAACATGTATTCACATTTATTTCAGAACTGCTACCCTCCTTTAAGTCACTGGTAATATTCATAGTGTTTTATTAACATTCCCTGCCTGTTGTCTACATTAGAGTACACAGCAAAGATATGATTTACCTTCAGATAAGATACTGTGGTAGTTTGGCCTAGGCCTTCCTTGGTGACCAGTTTGTAACCAAGGAAAGGCCCAGATTTACCCGGTATTTCCTACAATTTTTACATAAGCTGGGCTATAAGAAGAAAGGAGGAGAGGCCTTCGTTCTCTTTCCTTCCGGCGGCTTGGAGGTGCAGGTTCCCTGCTGTTGGGTCTGCCGTGTTGGGGAGCGAGGCCTGGTTAGGCCTTGCCGACCTTGGGAGGCAGAGGTTGCCGGCGATCGTTCCAGGGTGACTCTCGGTTGTCCAAGGAGAGTAGTGAGATATTTCTTTGCTAACTCTTTTAGTTGCTAGATATTGGGCTACTAATTGGGATATATATATATTTTATTTTGGTTTTGTTCCTTTTCCCTTCCCCCTTCCCTTTCCCTTGTGAAATTGTATATATTTCAATTGTATATAACTGTAACGTAAGTGTAAATATATTTATATATATTTATATATTTCACTTTAGCTGTCTCTCTCTCGTTTCGGGTTTTTTTTCTTAGTTGTTTTTCTCCCTCTTCTCCCTGAGGTTTTGGGGGGGAGGACTTCTTGTGGTAAGGTTTGGAGACTCGGCAGGGAGCCAGCTTCAAACCATATCAGATGCATACGTTTATCTGATGACATTCATATCTTGTAAAAGTTCTTGCTACTTGCAAAAGAGTCAGGTATTATATTTCTCACATTTCAGGGGAGCTAAGGCCAAAATTCTCATCACCCTACTCCAAAACCAAAAAATACTATCTTCACTGTAGGTTCGATAGCTGCAATAGATAGCAGACCAGCTCTGAAAAAGTCACTAGAGATCAACAGTGCACACCACCGTAATAAAATACAGGCTGTTTAAGCAATGACATTTTCTGTCACTCCTCGTTATGACTGTTCTCTACTTACTGCATTCTCATAGGTACTCTGATCCTGCTAGAAACGTGTAACTTTTTTGACATGCTCATGAGTAATATATACAGCTATACTGACACTGTTCCTGTTCAAAAAATCTCATGTCTTGTCTGTATATTATAGTAAGTACTGTGAGAAAAGCTGGTTTTGAATTTAATGAACTTTAATCACATCTAGGGCTGGTAGGATTACAAAACCATGACAATATATAGGTTAAGAAATTGACCCTCTTTCCTCAGAACTGGTGTATTGATGAGTTGCAAAGACTCTGCTCTGTGACTTCGTGCTGCTTTGTACCCTCTTGACCTACCCTTGGAAATGTAAACAATCTCACTTTAAATATATGAGATGGGTCACCAAACTTTACTGATTAATGCTTCTTCCACTGCTCAAAATTATATTTAAATCTCAGAGTTGAAACTTTCTAGGCCTGCATACTTAACAGTAATTAATGCTTTTATTCTGTAGAAGTCCCAGTCTACAAAGTTACTCTAGGCCTAAGGTGAATTTTCTGGGGATAGACATTTAAAGACACCTTAAGTTTTACATTAATGTTGTAGGTTTGGGGGTTACAGGTAATTTCTATTAGAGGTTCATGATCATAACCTGGATTCAGTCAAACTAGTGAAATATCTCCATTTTTACTTAATCTGGAAATGTACTGTGCTAGCAAAGGGTGGCGAGAAGCAAAAGGTGCAAATATGACCTTGGACATACAGAGGGTGCAGCAAGTCGTAACATAATTAAGATTCCTTGGCTTCAACACATCAGATGAATTGAAATGTGGAGATCTGTTTTACCTTGGTTGATTACAAGAGAAATTTATGGCTAGGGTACAAATTCAGTGAAATTAATTCCACTATGAGCCCCTGACGCTGATCTGGGGAAAAGGGGAAAGAAGAGGAAAATAAGTTACAGTACTACCCTAATTAGAATGCAAAAATAATGCTTACCATGAACACGTTAAATACTGTTGATGATAAGAAGAAAAATAATAGAATACAAGTATCCATAGTGTTGATAAGTTACTACTACAGCCTGGTGTGCTTTGATATGTACCTTTAAATTTATGTTGCAGTGATGGATGCACGTGCTTGAATGGGAGCTTGTGGATATACTTACCTAAAACATAAAATGTTTCTG
Source organism: Manacus vitellinus (assembly GCF_001715985.3). Taxonomy (NCBI): domain Eukaryota; kingdom Metazoa; phylum Chordata; class Aves; order Passeriformes; family Pipridae; genus Manacus; species Manacus vitellinus. The sequence goes on along the minus strand of NW_021938895.1, from coordinate 10,217,840 downwards.
CAGTATTTCATGGCACCCTTAAGGGATTCTGTCTTCTTCCATTAGGATATTTAATTTAATGCAAATTAAATATATACTGTAAGTAGATGAATGTACAACTCCTGCTGAAGTCTGTCAGGAAATCTGAATGTGAAATGAGATCTGACCTTCTAGAGTAAACACTGTCAAAGAACAATGAAATGCAACTTTGGAAATTAAGGTACAACAGTTAAAATCCCTACCAATTTGGTTATCTGAAATTATTATTTTAAGGTTAGTGCAGTGTGAAACAGAATACAGGATAACTATTTATACAATGTAAGCATTAAAAACCCCCATGCCTCTCCCCCTCCCTGCCCCCTATCCACATTAAGCTAATTTTAAGGTAAACCATCATGGTTTCTCTTCACTCATGCAAATATTCAACTCAATGAAAAATAAGTGGTATTTCTTGACAGGTATTCCTCAGGGACTTTCGAGCTGCAACTACTGCACAAAATGAATAAAACTACATTAATTTGTAGAATACATAATAAAGGGGAACAGAAAGTCATCAACCAATAGCTAGAAAAAACAACAGCTAGTGTATCTATTTTTAATGTAGTTGGCCAATAACTATTTTGTTCAGGATATAATCTTGATTCAAAGCATAATATTTAATAAACTATCTGATATATTAGATGCAATTTTGAACTTGAACCATCAAAACTATGTATTGGAATTTCTTGATTCAGATATACAATAACTTTAAAAGTGTCTGCAAATGTGTTTTCAATTTATGACACTTCTTTCTGTGTCCCAGTAGACTTCTATATATTGATAGTGAAACTATCACCTCTCTGCTTTCTAAATTTAAATGTCGTTTTGAATAATGATCTCTAGTTTCAGAACATCAGAAGTAGTATTTCAATAGATTTTCAGTGGAGATTTGGTTTAAGCTGACCATGATATCGAAAATGTCTTTTGTCTTGTCCTTTCCATCATCAAGCCACAATTTCCTGGGTGGCTCCCTGAAGGTGTGGGAGCATGCAGCTGCAGATGAAAATGTCACACAACATAATCAACAGATATAGTCTGACAGTAGAGAAAAATTAATCTTAAATCCAGCTGCTACCAATAGAAAACTATTCTCTCTTTTTGTAGGATTAGTTTTGTAGATTTTTGAACTGGGTTAACTTAAGGGCAGATGAATGACTTAGCACAGGGAATGAAGCATTACATTTGCACATTTAACAACATGCCAAATATCAAATAAAAAAACCCACATATCAGATCTTATGAAATGCAGCATCAAAGTTCTCACTAATTCTCTGGTACCATGTCAGTCTAAGGAAATAAAGCTTTATCTATCATCCTCTGTCTTGGAACCTTTATTACTGTAGAATATCTAGAGCTTCAAGAGGAGATTAATTTTAAGACAAAAAAGCACAGTATAGTCTAGGAAGTCTCCAGAAGATATAAATGCAATATCTCGTAAGGTAAAAAGGTATGGAAACTCTTGAATATTTACATTGAATTTTTCAGATGTCTTTTTTTCAGAATCAATTTAATCTGACACTCATAAACATAATGAACATTAAGCTGGGATAGTTTTAACTACAACCCCCTCCTCCTCCCTCGCCCCCCCAGAAAAAACAACCAAAAAAACTCACCCAAAAACCCAAAGAAACCTCAAACAAAACCCAAACAAAACCAAATCAAAACAAAATGCCACTCCCCTGCAAAAAACAAGCAATCCCCCAAAAACCCCCAAAACAAAACAAACAAAAAAACTACAAAAAAATCCCCCAAAAACCCAACAACAGAAAACAAATCCTCAAACAATGTAAAGAACATCAAATAATGCCAACAAGTATAATTTAACCAGCTATTAAATAGATGATAATTATTATGTTCTTCTCTCTTAATTCTGACCTTTTAAAATAAAGACTAAATGAAGAAACAAAGACAATATTTGAAATTGATCCCTGTTGCTATTAGATACAGTTCCACTGAAGCCAATGAAGCTGTGCCTGCAATGAATTTGGCTTGGAGTGCAGTTATTTTCTTACAGTGCAGTTATTTTCTTTGCCTGTTTGCTTGTGCTTATTTTGTTTTAATTTCCTCTCTTGTTGTTATAGATTTTATTTTTAAATAAACTCTGCTCTTCATAGGGACATCTGCTTGTTCTGTTTGGCAATGTGTCCCAATAATGATGATTTTACTTTATCAGCTTCAAGTTCTGGAGTAGAATATTAATATTAGCGAATAACAGCGTGCATACAAGACAGCATAATGAAGAGGGATGGTGTGAGGACAAACAGCACACTATAATGAGCCCCTAAACCAAAAAATATATACTACTGCTTTAACAAGGAATGTATGTATGGCTGATTCAAGAAGATATGATCAATTAATAAGTCTTTGTAATAACAGAGTGTACAGAAATGGGAAATCTAGCAACACTTTTGGGCCTACTTTAAAAGAGAAAGACATTCTGCAGAGAAATATCCTAGTTTCTCTCCTTATATAGCTCAGAGAATGTCATTAATCTCCAGCTTGTGAGAAAAACACATAGAGAGATATGCATATATAAAAGTTATACACATTGATATACAGTGATGATAATAAAGTTATAATCATTAATTTTAGCAATCCACATAATACTCCAGTAACCAAATAGCATTTTGACACCTTCAGTTACTGAAATAGATCAGGGCAGAAATGTATAACTTTACTTAAATAAGGTGATAATGAAGTTTCTTGAACTGCACAGTAGCAATGAGCTACTTCACACAGCAGCCATGCCTGTCCCTTCTGTGGGGAATGGGCTATGGAGTTTTATGTAGCATGATGGTAGAACGCTTCAGGGGCTGTGTAAAGGAGGAATGTTAAAAGTAGATGATTTTAAACTATTAGCTCTCTAAATCAGACATGAAAATGTCAGTAAAGAAAAAATTACAGAGAAAACTTTTAAATTGCCATGATTTATTTTCTGTTTACAGGAAAATAACAAGTTTTGAAGGAGCAAAATTAAAACTTTGAGTAGCATGACCTTAACTTGTTTGGTTAGTTGATTTTTATAAATAAAACAAAGAATTATCTCACCCCATCACTTGGGGTTTTGTCATTATTATATTTAATTTGCCAAGTATGTTTGCACTGCAAGTACTAAAGACAGCTTTAGAGAGTGAAGAGTTATAAGCAAACCTGGTTGGATGCAGTACATTTGGGTGCTGCAGAAAAATCTGTATTTAACACTTACCACAGAGTATATGTCATGCTTTTGTTTTTCTGCTCTGGCATTTAGAATAAATATTATGTTTATTAACTAGTACAACATTTAGGACTATGGATGAATGCTTGTGCTACCCATGCTGAAGCATCAGTAGCCAAAAAAGGGTTTAGTCCATTTCATATGTGACATAAATTTGTAGTTTTGTTTCAGAATTCAGTCTTAAGCTACTGGTATCATGAAGACATGTGCTATTACCATAATTATTCTACCTGAAAATATGTCTCAATTCTCTGTAGAAACTTCAGCAGCGTCCTGCTGACTTTATTAGAATCTGCTTTTGGTTACAAAGCTGGTTGAGTTAGAGCTTTCTATTCAATCACTAGAAAGAAATGACTGCCCAGTGAGGAAATTTAGAAGAGTTTCTGATTTTTTACATATATTTAGATAATAAAAAGGGTAGAAATATTATCAAGACTCTTACTGAAGTGAGCAAGTGAACTAGAGTTTGTCATCTGCATATACTGCCCGATGAACAAAGTGATTGGAGCAGAACATTTTTTGTGGCTTTTGCAACTCATTCAACAGACATTTGTTCTCCTATACTTCCTTCTACTGTGTAGCACTTCAAATGATAAACCATCATTTAAAATAGCTGATATGCTTTGAGGTCTGTAATATGAAATAAGAGAAATCAGCCAAAAAGCATTCTGTAAATTTGAAGATCTGCAGAAATAAGGTTCTTGGAAAGAAGTGTTTGGCCCTGGTGTTTCCTTCTGCCTTGTAGGTTTTCTCCCTTGCTTTTGTGTCTGGTGAAGGCCAAACGGAGCCTTTTATAAGGGTAGAAATGCATGAAAATGGCAATATAAACTGTCTGGATATTTGGTATGCAGATTGCATGGGTAACATTGCCCGTGATTCCTGTTCTGCTTTCATTCTCTGCTTCTTTAATTTGGAAGAACAATTAATTTATTGAGAAATATATTTTATGCTTAGTGAATTTTATGGAAAATACTTTTTATTGCAGAAAAGCATTTCTGTCCATGCTGAAATTAATTTACAACCAGTAAATTTTCTCATTAGTTGCATCTCTATATTTTTGTAATTTGGATTATCTTTAATGTTATATAGGGAACTGTTTACAATATGTTTTGAATTTATTTGTAAAACAAAAAGAAAGCAAGTTATAAATTCTAGATGTATCAGTAAAAAAAATGTGATTTCAAATTGCCTAAGCTACTCTCAATGACTACGAATATCAGATGTTATCAGTAAAATACCCAAATGTCAGATAGTCTTTCTCCTCAAAGGAGTTTAGCAAGCTGTCACTATTTCTTTAAAATTATTTCTGATCTGTATGGTATAATGGCATTGTTTGAGCTGTAGTTTCAGGCCATATTTTTGACACAGTGCGATAAGAGCTGACTTTTTTTTTAGTTATTTTATATGTGTGGTCTTGTCTTCTTCAAGAGCATTATTTGGCTGACTTTTTTTTTTTTTTTTTTTTCCTTTTGATTGTACTCCCTGTTAACTTTCCTTAACATTTCTTTGAGCTTGTGGAACAATTTCAGCCACATTGAACAAAGTATGAAGTGATCTTAAAGAGAGCAAATTCCTCTGTGGCTAGAGTTAAAAAGACCTTAATGAGTGCTACTGGGAAGCAGAAGTTGCTGCTTTCACTTAGTAGAATACTGGACATCAGAGTCCATAGCACAGATTCACAAGAGATGAGGTTTCTGAGTTTTGAACTAATCCTTGGGGTCTAATTGCATGAAATTAATGGGCCTGCCTGTGCTATAAATTCCTCTTCTTGACCAACAGAATATGTGAGTTTTAAAGTCAATTTTCTTTTCTGATTTGAAAATTTGACCAAAAATAACAACTTGCTGAAATTTCTGCCTTAATGATAATAGAGTTTGAGATTAATGAAGGTTTCTGAAATACTAACTGTATTTTTATATGTCCGTAGAAACAGAAAGCAACAACACAACCCCTTTGACAGACGTGCTAAGGAGTTAAGTAACATGAGAGAACTCATGCTAGAACTATAGAGTCAAGTCTACGCTAGATGGCACTTGAGGCTCCAGTTATTCAGGGTAGGTTGAATTGCAGCAGCTGGAGTTTTAGTTCTTAACATTTTTTGAGTCTGTTTGACATGAGTCATTAGTAATTTTAAAATGAGATCTAATAATTCTCACACAAGTAGTAAGATAGTGGGGAATAAATATTTCATGTTGTAACACATATTAAAAACATTTTGGCATCCTACATATGCCTCTGGAGTAGCTCTGTGGCATCCTTATGGATGTTCTTCAGTGTATTCTAGAAAAACTATTGCTTAAGTAGCATTCATAATTGCCCTCAGGCAATTTTCACACACTTCCCAGATCACTCTCATATCACCTCTTGTTAGCTGCAGGTGATTTAAACAAACAGCCTTGGAATGTGTACACGGAGCACAGCTGGGGCAGTGATAATGTCTTTCAGATTGAAAGCTTGGCTCGTACTAATGTCATCTTGGAAGTACACATTTAAACAAGAAAGGTTGCTTTGCTGGCATCTGAAAGTATCTGAATTTAAAATATTCTTTTTTTCTCTCTCTTTATTTGATTGTAAGGCATGTTAACTTTTCTCCTACTTTTTCCACTGCCATATTTTCTGTTGTGGTACTGCCCCAGTGGTATGCCAGCTGCTTATCCTAGAGTGAAGGGGCAGGGTGTTTTCTCCAGATTTGCTCTCCAGTACTGACCAGCTCCTTCTTTTGACACACAAACATGCACAAGCTCCTTATAATTCTAATGCATTACTACAAGACACAGTGAAAGGTAATGTTGTAAATGCAATTGCTGAGTCTGTGATGACAAGTTAAATCAGAAAATGTAGGTTTTGCCCAGTGAAGGTAGAGTGCTGCGGATAACCCTTAGAATGGGCAGGTCTGGTGTTCTGCAGAATGAGGGACAGTGGTGGAGCAAACCCTCTCTTTCTTCAGGAGATGCTCTTTCTGTAGGTACTTGTTACCTCTTTCATATTTTCACCAAATGTATGATCTTTAATACATGTGAGATACACATACTTCATAACGTCCTATAGTAGGATAAGGTAGAGCTTATGAATCTCTCCAGGTTGTACTCCTTTAGTGGCCAGTGATTGATGGTTGTTGGTCTGTGTCTGCAGGGCTGGGGCTCTGTATGCCCATCCTCTGGAGGCCCCTGCTGTGCTCTCTGCTTGTGCTCTGCATGATACCTGTCATGCAGACTTATTGCGTGCACGTTCAAATTGAGACAGACCTGTCCCCTGCTTTTCTTTATCTTAAGCCTACTGTGGGTGTCCTTGTGCATGTTTCATGGCAGAACAGATTCATTTTCCACAGAACTGGCTCTTAGCAGTGCTGAGTTCGATTCCACAGGAAATTAATGACAGTGTTAAGCGCTTAGAGATTCCAAAATATCACATCCCACATATGATGAGCAGTTGTGCAAAGGCAGTTATGCTTAGCAAGAGGAATAAGCAGCCTTCAAGGTGAAGAACTGCACTTTGTAGATGACTCTTAAAGCAAAATTTCTAATGGTGAGCTAGATCAAGCTTTCCGTGGAGCATTAAATCTTCTTTATTAATAAAGAAATCAATTATCACACTCCAGTAATTTACCATTAACATTCGTTCTGCATCACTTAAAATGTTGAACAGCCATAATCATAAGCAAAGGATGGAAACAAAGAAAAACTGTCCCCTAATTCCCTAAATAGTGTTTTAATTAAATATGCCACAAAAGGATAGCATTCACATAACAAAAAGTGTAACATAAATTTCAAGGTCCTTAGCTGTTGCCTTAGACATTAACATTTTACTAGTTATTGTTGACATAACTTCAATTTGTCAGGCTCATGTTTTTAAAATGCACCTTTTATGTGACTCTCGATAAGGATTTAGCCAGTATAATAGTGTCCCAAGATGTGCCCCATAGCCTCTGCCAGGGTGGAAGCAATCTTCATGCTGTGTTTTAATATACAGAGCACACTTCAGCTGGTTAGTATTCCTGAAGATGAGCATGTTAATATAGTGTTCTTCAGAAACAATACACATCTCACCGAGACATCACAGCATGCTTTCAAATTGGAAAGGGGCAGGATTCTTACGAGGCGATGAGATAAAAGGGTAAAGTGTACCTATGTGCCAGTGCATGTTCTACGTCAGAGCCACAGCAGGAATAAATGGTTAGAAATGAATATGAGAGGTTATAGCTATTAATTCTTTAAAGTGTGCTTTATCCATCTAGGTTGGAAGAGAAAATCATGTTTTAATGCCCATTCATTAATAATAAAGTACTGTAAGATCCTTTTAGATTTTTATGCTGGACTAAGCAAGTTCAATATTTTGCCAGTAAGAAAACTTTGCTAATGTTCAAAGTCTTCACTGGTGGTTTCAGACCATTAGTCTTTCAAAATACTGCCTTGTGCTTGCTTGACAATTCTTCATCTTCTTGGTATTCACATCTCCTTTTTGTTAAACACTTATGAAAGCTTATGCAATGCTGAATTTTCTATGCATGGTTTGATTAGACCAAGGTCATATGAAGCTGTCATTTTCTTAAGCATTTTACCAGAACAAAGTTTGCATCAATGACATTTTCTTGTTTTGTTCTAAATAAATAATGACAAGACTCTCTCTAGCTGGCCTGCTACTCAGGGTTAGCAGATGCTCTTTGTTGTATAGCTTTGTTTCCCAGTGTAACCAGTGGTAGGATGTTTGGGTGTAGACTGGGTGCAGTTTGCACCCTTATTTCCAGAACAGATCATCACAAACATTATTCAGGACTCTTACCCTCTATTCTATAAAACATTCTCACAAAGTATGGTGACCTTGAATCATATGTAGATAAATTAGAATAAAGAGTGAATTTTCCTTTTATGTGTCACAGCTTACACTTTTACAAGCACAACCGCAGCAAATAACATCCAGTATGTATTGCCAAAGATGGATTTTTGTTTGGGATGTTGCAATAGAAACCTTGGAAACTTGGGAAACACTTGGTGTTAGTTGGTATGTTTGGAAAAAAAATTTTGAATGTTTTTAGAGTGAAATTAGGTAAAGCACATAGAAACATTCAGTCTTGCTGTTAACAGGAAGATTTCTACAGAAAACAGTGAATAACACTAGCACAGGGCTTGACTCAGTGTTTTGGACTTTGAGCTCCAAGTTCAGTGTGGTCTTTCACTCAGTAATATGCAAGCCCCTAATTACTGTAAAAGTCTCTGACCTCAAAAGGGGGATTTTAAACTGTTTATGCCAATTCAGATAATCTAAGAAGAAAACAAATTAAAAACTCTTGAAGAACTTGAATTAACATAAACATACTCTAAAGAGACTTGATGTTTTTTCACAGAGGAGACACACTGCTGAATTGCATAATAGTATAGGAGTTCTAAATAGATTTACTCTTCTCATGCCAGAGGATTTGCTGGAATAAAGCTTTGTACTGAGAGTAATATGATAATTAAAGTGTTGTGAATTGTGGTGCAGGACAGCTATGGTTTTGCACTATATTTCTGTGGTTTAATTCCACCAAATTATACATATGATTCATACACATGTATTAAAGAAGGATGGAAAGAAGCTGAGCAAAAGCACTAAAGCTTCTTTGTCTTGCAATGACAGCATGAGATGTCTAATGTGGGAGCACAGCCCCTATAATTTGCTCACACTGTAGGTACAAAGAGAGAGAGGCTTTTGCCAAAGGTGATTCAGTGGTTAAGTGAAGAGAATTCCAATCTGGATGTGACTCTCTCTGTTCCATAGTGGAGGATCCTGGGTCAGTCTGCTTCTGATTTAAAAGGCTGGGTATGATGACTGCTTCAAAGAGAAGTTTGTCCAGACCTTACGAGATGTAGTTTTTGTTGGGTTTTTATGGTTGGTTGGTTGGTTGGTTTTTGATTTCTTTTGGTTAGTTTGGGTTTTGATAGTTTCCTGAGGGAAACTTTTCGTTTTTAACTAAATTATAGGAAGTATCCCTCAGAATCACAACAGGAAAATTTGTTTGTCCTTTATACAGAGTAGGTAAAAGCTTTCAGTGTTAGAAAAAGACTCTGGAACTGAATTTACTTTCTATCCCAATCCCATTCATATTTAGCTTATCAGCTATTGAGATTCCTATTGTGATCACCTGCTCCCATAAATTACATATAATTATAACACACTATGGAACAAGGAAGAATAAAGTTTACTGTCACCAAAAGTTTTTTGATCAATCAGTTTGTGGTAACTAGCCTCATCCCTGTCACCTTCTGACATTTGCATATGTGTAACAGTTGAATGCAGATTTAAATATTTGTATTTATTCTTATGCTTTTTTTATAGTCTTATTTATACTTCTAGTTTATTCTCAGACTAGAAAATAATTTATTTTTTAACAAGATGAAAATTCAAATCAGTAATTGTAAAATGTTATTTTTAAACATGTATGTATGCAGGGTCAAGGAAGTGTTCACTCCCCTGCATTTGGCACTGGTGAGGCCACACCTTGAGTTCTGTGTCCAGTTTTGGGCTCCTCTCTTCAAGAAAGACACTGAGGTGTTGGAGAGAGTCCAGAGAAGGGCAACAGAGCTGGCGAAAGGTCTAGAGAGTCAGTCCTATGAGGAGCAGCTGAGGGAGCTGGGATCATTTAACATGGGGAAAAGGAGGCTCGGGAGAGACCTTATTTCTCTCTACAACTACCTGAAAGGAGGTTGTAGCCGGGTGGGGGTCAGATTCTTCTCCCAGGCAGTTAGCAACAGGATAAGAGGAAGTAGCCTCAAGTTACTGCAGGAAGGTTTAGATTGGATACTAGAAGAACTTCCTTTACTGAACGGGTTATCAAGTGTTGGAACAGGCTGCCCAGGGAAGTGGTAAAGTCACCATCCCTGGAGGTGTTCAAGAAATGACTAGGCATGGCACTTAGTGCTATGGTTTAGTTCTATGGTGGTGTTTGGTCAAAGTTTGGACTCAGTGATCTTGGAGGTCTTTTCCAGCCTTAATGATTCTATTATTCTATGATTTTATGCTGGAAACTAGTAACACTTTTACTCTTGGAGTGTATTCTGACAAGGACTAAAGTTGCTTTTGAATTGATGTCCATTCGCTAATTTCAAATAACATAACTTTAATTTTTGAATGAAAAGTATTATGGAAACAAATAAAATCCTTAATACTTTCATATTATTATCACAGCAAGGAGACTTTTGATATCTGTGTAATAATAAGTTTTCTTCTGCCATCAGACTCTTAAATATTTGGGGAAAAACACATGAAAAGTGATACAAGTGTAATGCAATTCTAAGTAAATCAATAGTGGGCTTTGTGAAAGATTTCACGTGAACAAGATATAAACAAGCATCCCAGGGTTACTAAATTAGATTGTCATCATCAATTTTATCATGAGGGAATCAATCTCAGGTTTAAAGGAAAAACACTGGTTGTTTATGAACGTTTAAATCTCTATTTAGCTTAGCCTATGGTTGAATTTAGAGGCTCTTTACATGCCAGAGGAAGGCAGTAGTGCACCCTGAAATGCAACATAAATAGGTAAAGCCAAAACACAGTATTGGCACTAGACTGGCATATTCTAGGGTACTAGACATATATATGTAGAAAGAATCAAGGATTAGAAAGATTCCATCTCTATAGGATTAGATCAACAATCTACCTAAATTCGGTGAAGAGGCGGTTGAATAGACCTTAGAAATCCCTGAAAAATCAACCTGGAAAAACTCTTCAGTTCTAGGTCAATATTCTTTCTGGTGAAGGAGGAGTTAATCAATCAAGAACTGAGAAAACACCAGTCCCTCTAATCTTTCTTTGGTGTATAGAATTTGATAGCTAATAGCTATTTCTTTAGTCTGGGTTGCCAAACTGCCTCACTGAGCTCCTCTATAAATTCTGTGGGTTTTGCTTCATTTCAAATATATCTCACTATATGTCTTGTAGGAGGAAAAGAGTGAAATACTTGGTGAAATTAAGGGATACAGGGTTGGGTTTTGGTGGTATTTTTTTTTTGTTTCTTTTGTTTCTCACTTTTCTGTCTAAGTGAAGGCTTTAATCCTAGAGCAGTGTGTTGAGGGATTTGGTGTAATGGCAGCTATTTTCAAGGACTATAAATCATGGACTGGGAAAGACTAGTAATCTTGAGGAAGCAGAAATAAATGTCTTGAAAAAAACCTTACTATTGCCTCTGTACAAGGTCAACAATAAAAGAAAATGGTGAGCAGATATCTTCTCTCTTGGGTGCTATTCCAGGAGCACACTGATATTATTAATGTAATATTGCCTATCAGCAATTGTTCTGGGAAAAATTCCATGAAAAATCCTGACAAAACTTTTGCATTTCTTCACCAGAAATATGAGTCAGAGGCCCAGAGTCCAAAAGGCTCCTGAATATCATAATACATCAACAATTAACTATCAGTTCTCTGTGTGTGATCCCTGGGTTGTAAATGGAGCTCCTTTAGTTACTATTTCTAAGTTCAGAAAGCATATTGGTCAACAATCTTGAGACTTCTGGGTGCAGTTGTTAGAAGAATTTGTCTAAATGATCTTGTGAAACAAAACCCTTGAAATTATTGAACTAAAGCAACTTAGTAGAAGAGCTTCCCACCGATTTCCACTTTGATGCTTTCACACCTAATTGTACAGTTTCTTAAAAAATCAGTGGTTTTCATTCTTGAAGTTGTAGAACAGGAAGGTGCTCTTCTGTAAGAACTTATGCTGCCTTGTTTTCTCTTGCTTTCATCTATGAGCTTGTTTGTCTTCTTCTTGTTCAATGTTTAAAGCTAATGCAGGGGAGAAGACTGGATTTCTATTACCTAGTTCTCAATTTTTACAAGAATTGCAGCAAATGAGGAACCGGATTTAAAGGTTAGTTCCACCCAGTAACTTTACGGTATATTGGCAAATTTGAATGTGTCAGACAAATTAAACAACTAAACTATGCCCTAAGTGTGGCTTCCTTGAAAATGAAAAATCAGTCAGGAGAAGAGAAAACTGCATGTAGACCTCATAGCAATATCCAAAGGGGGCATACAAGGAAGCCGGAGAGAGACTCTTCATCAGGAACTGTAGAGATAGAACAAGGGGGAATGGATTCAGACTGAAAGAGGGTAAATTTACGTTAAATATATGGAAGAAATTCTTTACTACGAGGATGGTGAGACACTGAAACAGGTTTCCCAGAGAAGTTGTGGATGCCCCATCCCCGGTAATGTTCAAGGCCGGGTTGGATGAGGCATTGAGCAACCTCCTCTAGAGGGAGGTGTCCCTGCCCATGGCAGAAGAGTTGAAATTAGTTGATCTTTAAACTCCCTTCTATGATATAGGTGTTTTATAACAATGGAACTATGCTCAGAATAGAAAGAGATGGAAGGAAATAATTATATCATGTTTTATTATTTATTTCCCTCTAGGGTCTGATTTAGGTCTGGCAAGATCAATTTGTGAAGATATTTTAGCCTTCTCTTTCTGAAGTTTGAGTTTTATTTTCTTTCCCTAGTGATTCCTTAAAGAAAAATCCAAAGAAATGACAGACTTTTTTTATTCTCTTGTATAGAAGTTAAATTTTACAGTGAGACATTTACATGACTCTCTGTGGACTAGCTTTTTTGAATTTCTTTAGATGTGCTTCAGTGGATTTTGTGTATTACGAAATTTATTGAGATTTCAAAATCTCTCAAAATATTTATCAACTTCCAGTTGACGTAAACTATTTCAGGCCATGAACCCAATTTGATTTTGAGGAATTCAAATAAGATGATCAGGTTAATGAGTAGTATGATGGTTTCCAGCCATTCTAGAAGAGACAGATCACAAACGTCTAAGTTGGGGTTCAGTGGTCACTTTGGTCTTCAGAAGTGAATTGTGGCCCTGATGGGTCCTGGTTTGAGGGTGGGGAAGGACCATTTCTTGATGTTTCCTCAATATGTGATTAAAGGACAAGGTTTATCTTTCCTCCTGTGCTCCTTCCAAACAAACTCAATGACTACTCTAAATAGGTTCCAAAGATAAGAACTTGTTTTTAATTAATAACTATATACTAGCTTCCCCTACTCTCTACTGTTAACAAAACTGCTTAAGGGTTCTGAACAATATAAATCAAGATTTTATAATTAATTTCAGTTATGTCTTTGGATATGTATATGTTGTGTAAGCAAAACTGTGCTGCTGCACTCCATTTAGTTAAATGAGGAATGTTCACTTCCAAAAAAGAATGATTGTTTCTGATGTTGCTTTGCCAGTTTTATAAAACCAAGTTTACAACTTTGGACTCTTGAGTTTTTCTTTTTCTCAGCACAATTCCTAATTTCTAAGAAAATGTATGAAGTAAATGGAAATCAAATAAGGTATTATGAGAAAGATGATCAAAATGTAATAATGAAAAAACAATAGTAGTAATAGCAGTAAATGATGATAGGTATTCTGATTTACAAGACGAAATTACATAGAATCATAGAATTGTTTAGGTTGGAAAAGACCTTTAGGATCATTGAGTTCATCCACTAACCAATCCACCACTAAACCATATTCCTAAATGCCATATCTACATGTCTTTTAAATACCTCCAGGGATGGTGATTCAATTACTTCTCTGGGCAGCCTGTTCCAATATGCCTGACAACCCTTTTGGTAAAGAAATTGTTCCCAATATCCAATCTAGATTTCCTCTGATGTAAATTTGGGACCATTTCCTCTTCCCCTTGTGCTATTGCTTGTTACCCGGGAGAAGAGGCTGACCCCCACCTTGCTACAACTTTCTTTCCGGTGGTTGTAGGGTCTAAGTACTGGCATAGAATAGGAACTGATAATTAAATGACAGTGTGAAAAGGGATAGAATAACCCCTGGCTAGCTGCTCTTAGAACAGTTCTTCCAAGTCCAGCTTTAACAAATAAGGTCCAACTGAACGTCCATTAGGCTTTTTAAAATTCTGAATGCATCTTGTTTTTACAACCATGTCTCAATGAGCCACGACCTTTAACAACGTATTACATCATGAAAAGACCTCATCTGTCTAGTAACAATTTGAAATAATATTAATTTCACTCATAGTGTTTTTTTCTTAAAAGAGGCTGATGGCTACCAGCTGCTATACCTTGACTGTAAAGACAATCAGAGCCATTATTAAACCTTAGGTATGCCAATCAACTTCTTGAAGGCTTAAAAAAAAACAGAAATAATGAAGCTTCTTTGTTCCATAAAAGCATCTGGTGGTAGCAGTAGGGAAGAAGGGTCCCACCCTGAAGAACTATGATGCAGGGCAATATGACTGTGTTTCTGATTGTTAGTGAGGGATTAGCTTGTCAGCTAGAAATGGTGGACATGCAGGTACTGAACATAGATATCTGCAAATGACCAAAAAGGATGCAAAGAGACAGGGCTTTGTGGGCAGATAATAGTTTGAGAAGCAGATGTGAATAATTCAGAGATGTAGAGCTGCTTGCCTCTATTCATAATGTGTTTGGGGAAATAGTACTTTGTGTTTTCTTTAAATAAATAAAGTTACATGAAACTGTACGTTTGACTGATATCTGCAATATTCTCATTCTAATTGGAATAAAGTTTCAAGGCCCCAAATTACAACCAATGGGCTTAGGTCAGAGGAGTAATGGAATTTTTTTTTGCTGCATTTGCATTTCATATAATGTAACAGTACTGAAAGGATTGATTTTTATTTCTTTTAGAATGAAATTATATGAGCCTAAATAATTTTTTTTCTTATTGAGGCTACCAATACAAACTTATGGTAATGAAGCTGCACAAGTGTACTAAAATATTTTTTGTTAAGGGTTGAAATCCTCTCTCTGCCTACCTCTCCAGGATGAAAAATCATCAAAAGTGCTGGGGATTTGACCTGCTACTTCTCTTACTTTTTCAACTTTGAAACGTGTGCCTGCCAAGTGAATTGAAGAAGTGAATACGTTTTGTAAGCTGTCATTCTGTATAGAGATTTACAGCTTTCCATTTCTATTTAGAATTAAAGAATGATGGTATAGCCCTTTCCTGAAAAGTCCAATAAAACTAAAGTGATGCGCACAGTTTATAATGAGAACTAAATGGAGCTTTCAAAATCACTAGTAGCTATGCATCCCTGTCAAGCTGTCATTTATCACACAATCAAGCTTTGAACAGAAACTAAGCCTCAAAATGGCATTGCAGAAATACATTCTTGAAGCCTTGTGGAAAAGTTTTCAGAAGAACAATGTCAAAAATGCTTTATTTCATTTGATTTTTGAAACTGAATAGTTACTATCTCACGTGCAAACATTTCTTGGACAAATACTGAAAGTCATGGCTTCTACTCTACATATGAATTTTAATTAATTTTTAAATTATATTTTCCAATGTTTAAGATATTTTAATTCATATAGCTCAACATCAGTAATCAAAGAGCTTTTAAAGCTATTTTCATGTATTTTCATGTATTTTGTCTTAAAAAAGCCATTTTTACTTCTTATACAACAGTAAAAAATTCTGGTTTTACATAATCATATTGGTTAAAAAGGACCTCTGCAAGTCTTCTAGTCTAGCTGACCTCTTGAAGCAGAACTATCATGAACATTAACGCATGACTTTGTTTAGGTGCGTCTTGGAAACCTGCAAGGATAGAGATTCTACTTCTTCTAAGTCAAAGTGCTGCACCACACTCCCGGTGAAGACAATTTCCTAGAAATCCAATCTGAATGTCATTAACTGTAGAGTGTGGCTGTTGGTCTCTGCTGTTGCATCTGCCACTCCATCATGTGTGATTCCTTTCAAGTAGCTGTAGGTTGCTCTTAGGAGGACCTTAGTCTCTCTGTCACCAGATTGTGCTAGCCCAGCTACAACCTCTTTCCTCATGCTCTGATCCCTTACATAGTGCCTTCCAGTGGACCTTCTCTAGTTTCTCCACATTCAATGGAAGTAGAACAGGATGATAACTTCTTTCAGTCTGTTTGTTACTCTTTTTCTAACCCAGTTCAGTAGAAGGTTTTTCTTATGGAATGAGAACAGACTTTCCTTATCTTCAACATCGTATCCACAGTGGTGTCAGCAGGATGCTCCTCTCAACCTGCACTCTTGAGTGGAGTTATCCACAGGCACAGAAGTGGAAGAACCACCTTATTGAACCTCACAAAGCTCCCTTTGGCCCAGTCCCCGTGTCTAGAGTGGAAGTTCAGCCCTATGTGTTGTCAACCACTTTACCCTCATTTGGTATATCCTCTCTAAAATTTGTCATGTCTATTATTATCCAAATCACTGATGACAACATCAAAGAGTGCAGGAGTCAGTATTGGTCTCTTTGGTACCCTGTGCATCACCAGCCATCAGCAACCAATTGTCACTATCTCTATAGGGCCTAGCACTGTAGTGAACACCTAGTGCTCTCTGGTCCTTTTGAGATTCAGACAGCTTAATAGGAAACTTACTTTCGGTTTATAAGAATACTTTAAAAAATCTTCTGAAAGGACACTAGTGGCAGAACCCCAGTAGTGACAAAAATATTTCGGGATTTGGTTCTTTTTAGGTTGAAAAATTAAACCACATTTCCATGTAGTTTTACTAACTTCTCATTAAAAAAAGATTTTTCTTCAAAAAAAACCCATTGTAAATAATAATAGCTTTAAGGTTACCAAAGTATTCTAGAGACTTCAAGAAAACACCAGGAGTTTTAAAAGTTTGCAAGGAAAACATATTTTTTGTTGTTTTTACTTTCTTCTTTCAGGCATGCTATTGTCACTGCTGCCCACAACTATTTCTGCCTGCAGTTTGACTGACTTAGTCATCTTGACTTATGATTTGTCAGACATCTTAAAGTAACCTAAATTGCAGGAACAAAATTGTTTCCACAAAATTATAACCAACACAAGAAAAGAGCAAATCAAGGTCATCTTGTCCTTTTCATCCTAAAAGGCATTGTTGTATTTATAAGTATTAACTAGCTTTTTGTGTAAATAATGAGTATGAATCTTACACTTGCATTTACAAGCTGAATGTTCAAAGGTAACTACAAACTCTTTAAACACAGTAGGACATAGTAAAATTCAGCACAAAGAGATTTATAGTGATTTCTATGATGGAGGCTGTAATATGAATATGTTCTGTAAAGCAGGTTGAAAAACAGGAAAGAAGTTAGGTTTTCATCCTTCTTACAAAGTCACTTCTCTTCTGACACTCCAGATACTGTGAAATTCCAGATCTAGAAATCTCTTTTGACTTCCTTAGAGAAGTTTCATTGCCCTCACAGAGGAAGATGGTTTAAGTGGTGACTCTTAGAGGAGTCAAATTGCTTACTGTGATGTCTCTGGGTAATTCTGACCTCTCTTGTTTGGGTCCCTACTTGAAAAAGTATGTAGAGATGTTATATGCAAGTGTGACCTTCTGTAGAAACACACCTGTAGAGTATTCACTATCATCTTCTGTCTGTCTGTATCTCTATTCTGCAACGTTTTAGTAGTCATCATTGATACATGAATACGACTTGGGATCCTGAATAATTTATTCACCTGTACAAATGTACTGCTTAGTCCTCCACTTGCATCACAGTGGAAATGTGTTACCTAAACATCTAAAAATGGCAACACAACTTGAATGAAGTAAGCAGTAGCTTAGATCTTCTCTTTTCGCTGAATAGATTGTGTCCCTGGAAGCTGGAACAAACAGTGCAATTCAGCAAGGCCTTTAATGTGTTCTGTGCTGCTTAAGGTCCCTGTGCTACTGGCAAAGGTATTAACAAGAATGAGCTTTCAAGTTCACTGCCACCTGGACTTGCACCTGGCATCTCTGAAGGCAATGATCCAGAGGGTTCTGCGTGTTTTAAAACAACGGGCATTGCTTCCTATATAGCACACAGCTATTTCTTCTTTTAACAGCTAAACTCCACTGGCCAACTTCAGCAGTTTTTTGCTTGCCTTTAAAGATGATAGAGTGATGTTAGGGTAATAGAGAAAAAATAATGGAAAAACCAAGCAAAGGAACACTTCAGAAGTGGTTCAAATCCCTTTTGCTCCCTCTCTCGCTTAATTCTGGTGGGAAAAAATAAACTTTTAGCAGGAAGTTCATACATATCTTTCTTTTCCTATTTTTTTTATATAAACCATTGAATTGTCTGACTAGCTAGCAGTTGGCTAAGCTCTTGACAAAGTGATATAATCTTTCTAAAATAAACACTGGCAGTGTACCAGCTGCAAATATTTCTATGTTCAGTTCAGAGATAGGAAATGCAAGCATGGGCAGATATGGCTTGGTCCAAATATTGCTGCATTTTTCACTTAATTAAAAGAATATGTAAGGATCCCTATTCCTTCTGCTGCTTCCAAGTCATACCCAAATGTGTAGAAAGACCCACTCTCATATAAGAAATTGGAGTAGATGTTAGCCTTGTGCAATTTTTGATTTGTACTTCACTACTGCCTTTCCCAACACCTAACCAATGTGTTGGCCTGAGGCATCACAAATATTATATTCATGGTACTGAGAGATGCTTTCTTCCCAGAAAGGTGAGAAATCTAGTTGCCAGGTAATGATACAAGTTCTACTAACTGTCTCTTACACTTTTTATGCCAGAATGCCATTTACCTACACTTTAGTGTTTTTGCTCCCATGTATTGAAGGAATGGCAATGCTTCCAAGTCTCTGGTTTTGCCTATTTGTTTCTTTGCCCTGTGCATGCTCTCTCTCTACCTTCCTCATTTGAATTCCTGTAGATACAGAAATTTTTTTGGATGTGAGTGAAGAAATATTAACCACACTTTTTGCAACATACTTGTATATTTGCATCTCTTGTATGCCTCATTTGAGGAAAGCATGGTATTCTATTAGCCCAGACAGTCAAACTTGTCTCCTGTGTCAGCAGCGTAAAGATGGTTGGCACAGCCCAGAAGAACTGTGGTAACATTTTTGGTCCAAAATATGATATACATGTGCAACAGACAGCTTTTTAAAAACACTAAACAAGAACACAGGGGAAAAAATACCCCTATATATGAACAAAATATAGAAATGACGGACTAGTATTAAAAAGAGCAAATAATTCAGCATAAATTAATAGTGAGATCCTGAATAAGAATGTGCAGTTCTGATAGCAACTTCTCCAACAGCTTCTGGCACAAGACAAAGCAGAGAAAATATTGTATCTGTATGGAAAGCACAAAGGGAATAAATACAAAGATAATTCATAGAGAGGCACAAAGCAAAAATGAGGATAAAGAGGGCAAGACATCAAAATCTGTGTAGAAGAAAATTTAAAAGTATGAAGTAGTGACGACAGTATGCAAATGCAAAGTTTTGAAGGTATGGAGAAAACTGTAATGGAAAATGCCCTAACTCTAGGTTAATTATAGCTTAAAAACAATTATGTCAGAGCAGGCAGACAAGAAAAGAAGGAAAGCAATTTATCACATTGGGGACTAAAGCAATTAGTTGAAGGATAAGATTTTGAATAAATGTAAATAGTGCAGAAAAATAAAACCTTTGTAGAGTGTGCAGTAGCACAAAGTATAAGGACAAGTTAGCAGAATAAAAACAAATAGGTAATTGAAAGCCAAATAGAGAGCAGTGTGCGGATGATTGCTCTAGCCTGAAACAGCTTTCTCAGTTCTATTCAAGAAGCACACCACAACTAAGCCTAGCCAAATTATAATTTAACTAAGAACGTATTACCCATAGAAGGAAGTATATAAGAGGTAGCAGAGCAAGGAAAATGCATAGCCTGAAATTTCAGGTGCTGCAGAAAGTGAAGGCACTCTTTCTTTCAGCTAAAATGAGTGAACTCATGAAATACTGACACTAAACTCAGGACAAATGATTCTCATGATAGACAACTGAGGCAGAACAAAAGCATTCAGAATAGCCAGTGTGCTGTGGTAGCCTGTCAGCAGAACTGCTGTACCATTCACTTGTGACTTAGACACCCTCCAGCCAAATTATACCTAGAGAAGGATGTAATGCTTCAGCAACCACAGCACCTTTCCTGAAGTGTTCGGAGAAGTACAGGGTGGGGAAGTGAAAAAAAAATGGCCCCCCTGAGAAAGGAAGTAATGAGTCAAACTGGTAAAGAACAGGACATTGTTCTAGTCAGAATCTTCACATTGGTGAAGAGCAAGATAGCCTTTAAGAAACCAGCGCAGCTATGTTTTCTTAAACTTAGGCAACTTGGATATTAAGAAGTTCCACTACCAATTATTTACAATGCAAAAACATAACTCAAAAAACAAACACATTTACTCTATTCCAGCTGAAAACAGGACAATAATTATTTCCAAAGGTAGATACTGACAAATAACACTGTATGTGGCAAGCAATTTTCTGATAGGCATGTTTGAATGTATCCATTTACAAATGTTGAGAATACTATTTCCAGTTTATTAAGATAACTGATTTCAAAATGTGTCAGTCGCCTCACAAACATGTTGTAAATCAATATTCAGCAGATGTTTCAAAAATAAAATGTTTATAGCATTACCCTGGAGGGTTGCTGCTATAACAGGTAGTGACGAAATATTCCTTACCATATGGAAATGTTATGATGTAAATGAAGGATTATTCATACATTATAGTGCAGTGAAATGAGCCTTGGGCCCTTCCTCCTCCAAAGACTGCTTGGCAGCTTCTGTATGAGGCTCTGTATTGCCAGCAGAAAAAAAATAAATGCAAATTAGTAGGCTCTAGCTATGCTGTTCCCTTGAAAAGAGCTTTAAAACAAAGATGTTCATAAATGAAACATGCTCCAGCAGAGGATTCTCAGAAAATTCCACTAGAGTTTCATGATCAGTTCTTTCTATCCTGTCCCAAGGTGGAAAAATATGCAGTGGCCAAAACTCAGTGCATACGGCAGGACAATGAGGGTGACAGAAGGTATTAAAGGGGCAGGTACTATCACCTCCAAGAGGATCCTTTAGAAACAAATCATACTTTTCAAATTAGCTTTATGGACTATGTCCTCATTCAGAAAACATTACAATGGATTAATTTGCCCACTAAACAATACATAAATAGCCTTATGTACCACCTAGTTATGGAAGTTTGTGAAATGAATTGTTCTGCTGAACTTCATTTGGGACAACACCAACCATGAGTCAATTGATGAGCCCTAGAAATCCAAGAGGAGATCTGAAGAATGTGAGTGGGCAACAAGGCACTTGCAGGGTATATAGAGCAGGAAAGGTAAGTAGTGAAAGCCAAAGAAATAAAGCTTCGATAAATTGTAGTTTCTATTCTTTCTGTGGACTAAGAAGTCACCTCTTTACAGTGTTTTGTACACAAAGCACTGAGTTTGGTAAGTGGGTGACATAGCATATCTTTGTTTTCCTGTCCAGTCCCACATCCAGGTCATCTCCAAAATGTGCTCTACAGCTGTTGGCATCTGTAAAAATGTGAAATTTCTCCTTGGTAATTTCTCCTTGTTCTTCCAGAAGCTTCCTACCAAATGTTATGTCACACAAACCAATGATTTATTTTGCACTATTTTTAACAACATTTTCTTAAAGGCTAGGTTGTCTGTTTGTCTGTCAGACTCCAGATGAGACCAAAAGGATAGAAAGAGAGATAATACTGAGAGGAAAAAGACAACCAGGAACTATGAGAGAGTTTGAGAGAGTAGAAGCAGCACGGATAAAGGTGAGATTTTCAAGGAAAAAGGAGAAGATGGTGTTATTGCTGAGTAACAGGATATAGAAATTTTGAAAAACAAAACAAAAGCCCAGACTTTATTATTCCCTCCCCCACAGATGACGCAGTGCAGCAGCTATTAGTTAACACTGCCTCACAGTTGTACTCCTCAACTAAGGCCATGACTAACTATTTACAAGAATAAACTTTAACTCCTTTTCATGGAAAACTATTATCTGGGAAAAAAATACCAAAGATTAAAAAAAGCCTCATAATCTAGGGGCTATCACATGCTGGTATACCATGACTACCATATTCTTCCCAGATTAGCATTTGTACTTTTCTTTGATTATAATCTTTGATTATAATGAAGCCAATCTACTCTTCATCAGGAACTGCGATGAGGACAAGGAGTAATGGGTACAAATTGAAAGAAGGGAAATTTAGTTTAGATTTAGGAATTAAATGTTCACATGAACCTGTGAGGGTGGTGAGACGCTGGACACTGGAACAGGTTGCCCAGGGAGTGTTCAAGAACAGGTTTGATAAGGCCTTGATCAACCTGGTCTAGTGGGAGATTTCACTGCCCATGGCAGGGAAGGTTGATGATCTCTAAGGTCCCTTCCAACCCATAACATTCTATGATTCCATGATTCTATTCTAAATTGCAAATTGACTTAAACAAGGAGTCTTTTCAGTATGAAACTGCCTTTGTATTCTTTAATGGCTAAAAGATACTCAATTTCTTTGAAATTATGAGTAAGTGTGTATGTTTTTTTTATCACCAATATTGTTCTTTCAAATCTTAGTAAGTGGACAATTTTTTCCCCTAATTTTCTGTGTCTGGTTTGGTTATGATAACATCTTGGATTAAAAACATTTATATCAGTAATTTAATATTTTATTAATAAATTTATATTAGTACTTAAATCTATATGAAATGTTCAAAGTTTTCTGTATTCGAGACCTGCTTCTCACACCTGATTACATGTTTATCTAATGTACATTTTCAGGCCTTCAATCTGTGGCATTAAAGTCACAGGAACTTTATAATTTATTTCAGAGGAAGTTCTTATACATTACCTCTTCAGTGGTAGAAAAACAAATTCTGAATGTGTAACAGCACAGCTCCAACAGTGTTAAAGTAGATGTGATCACTTTCTCTGACTCATGGGTCTGATCAAAAAGGCGTCCTCAAAGCAAATCTCTACATAATACCTAAATTTTTTTTCAACAAGACTTTATACAAATATCCAATGATTTACCTTTATAAGGAAAAAAAAATGCTACTGTGATATAGGTTTGCTAAAAATAAATAAAAAGATCTTGTGAAATGACAAGGGAGATAACTATGAAGTCTTCTCATAGCTGATAGTTGTAAAAGTTCTACATTGGAAATAAATAGGAGTTCATCAAAGCTTAAATACCATTTCCTGTTTCTTTTCTTCATTCTGAAGCTAAAAATACAAGGCCATGCTCAGCTAGCAATTACTTTCTCTGTTCAGAGTAACAAAAATGCATTCTTGAGACTACCTGTCCTCCCACACTTTTATTATTTTTCTCTTTCTTCATAACCTAAATGCTTGTACACTTCAAATCTTTGTCTCAGTCTTGTAAGAAATGCAGGAAGTCAGGTCACCAAAATCTGTTTATGTATGAATTAAGCAGGTGAAATTTAGTACATTTTCCACAGAAAATTCCTGCTTATAACACTTTATCATGTTTTAATTTCACTTCATGATAGTCAGTCTATCCAACCATCCCATGGTGATCAAATTTTATGCCAATTCTTTTATTTTTTATCAGTCCATACTTCCCTTTGAGGTTGATAGGGTTTTCTGCACTAAAGATTCTTTTCTAGCAATATTATTCTGAATGAATTCATTATCTCTTTTTGTTTTATTCCTTGAGTTTTTAAGGGGCTAATGTCAGCTAATAAATGATAGACAACTAAAGCTTCTTTTTCACAGCATTAATATATTTTTCTAATATAGTTATAAAAATCTTAATGAACTAAAATGCAATTTTTATTCTATCTGTTAACATAATTATTTAATGTTTCATTGGATTATGTCCAGGTAATCAGTGACCAATCTAGGAAACATTTTGAAGTGGTCACTGTTTTTTTTCTGCATTTCATGAAAACTCTTGGGAAAGAAACCAAAAATAAATAAATGGTTCTGTTTTTCTTTAGTTTTATCGATGCACATGCACCTGAAATCATGCATAAAAAAGTCCAGAAAAGTCAAAACCACAATGTAACTTTTTTATGTGATATCACATGGATGTGGGGGCCTACAGGAGAGTTGGAGAGGTAATTTCACAAGGACATGGGGGAATGGCTTTAAATGGATAGAAAGTAGGTTTACATAAGATATTAGGAACAAATTCTTTACTGGGAGAGAGGTGAGACAGTGGAACAGATTGCCCAGAGAAGTTGTGGATGCCCTGTCCATGGAAGTGTTCATGGTCAGGTTGGAAGGGGCTTTGAGCATCTTGATCTGGTGGAAAGCGTCTCTGCTCATGGCAGAGGGGAGTTGGAACTAGGTGAATTTTTCCATTCTACCAACTACCCCAAGA
This sequence comes from Manacus vitellinus, assembly GCF_001715985.3. Taxonomy (NCBI): domain Eukaryota; kingdom Metazoa; phylum Chordata; class Aves; order Passeriformes; family Pipridae; genus Manacus; species Manacus vitellinus. The sequence continues at coordinate 10,193,464 of NW_021938895.1, read as the reverse complement.
TAGGATTATTCTTGGCAAATGTTTTTCAGTTTGTTTTAAAGACCACTGATGACAAAAGCCACACAGCATTTTCAGGTAGGTCATGTCAGACTTTTGTTGTTGTTACAACAAGACAATTATCCTGACTTCTAATTTAAATCTTTTTTTTCTTTGTAATTTAAGCTTTCTACTGCAAGCATGGATAAGAGATTATAATTTCCTATTTGAAGTTGCTTTTAACAGACTATAACTTAGGGAGTCCTTCAAACATTGAATTAATTGATATTGTAGAATGAATTCTTTCCACCAAAAATCAACATTTTCCAATGCAAATTAGTTTAATAAATAAAATCATAGTTGGGTGAAATTATTTAATACATTACATAGTTCTTTAGCTCATAGCACATAGCTTCATATGGTGTAGATAGAGCCCTTGAGATAATTGCAACAATACTAAGCCAGAATAATAAGGGAAAGAGAATGTGGCATTAAAAGATCAATTCATATTATATCATATTATATTTAAAAATCATTTTGTCACCAGGTTACAAGAAATGCAAAGTATTATATTAAAATAATAAAAAAATCAAAATTATGAGGAACAAATTTGTTCATAACTGGGTAGTAAAGATGGGTTGAGCAGAACATCAGGAATCAAGAGTTTCCAAATGTCAAACCAATCTCTGAACTGGTAATAGGAAGAGTAGCCTAGCCTTCCTGGTCCAGTGATTTTTTTTTTCTATTTCCCTCTTAGTGTCTTCTTGTTGCTATTATTATAATTTTTTTGTCATTATTGTTGTAATATATTCAGTCATAGCTATCATTTGATTCTTAATTTTTTAAGATGTGCAGTAGATGTGAAATAGATCCGCAATTCACATATTATTCTCACCAATTATTACTAAGTACACTCTTTGTTACTGACTGTACATCATACTGGCATATTTCCCCAAATATAAGATGTATATGGTTAATTAGAGAGCTCCACCGAGATAAAAATTCACAATTTGAAAATTCACATTATTTATTTGAAATTATTTGTTTAACTGACAATTCATGGACTGGCAATCATTGAAGATTATAGAAGAACCAGTAACATCAATTAGTGTGGCAAAATAATAATAAGAAAGAAGATTTAAATTAAGATTTTCACCATTTCTGTCCTTTTGAGTAATTTGTAATTTTGCATGTCGCTGACACAGTTCATAATGTATTTACTCTTAATAATTTTACCATAAGCAGAAGCAGGAATCCATACAACCTCAATTCATTTAAGCTTCACAACAACTCATTAACACTGACCATATCATCTCCCAGACAAAAGTCAAACAGATACTTAATTAAAAAGAATTCTTATATTTATTACTTGATGGGGCATCATTATAGAAAGCTTTTCTTCAACTTCCTCACCAGGTGAATTTCACTCTACTGTCATCAAGGCAGAAGTTTTTGGCTTGCTCAGAGTGAAAATGAAGTGTTTGGAGGGGTAGTTGGCAAATAATGGCAGCAGGATACAAAAGTACCCACTGTCTAATGTCCTTTCATGGGTTTGTTAATATAGTACAGGAAGAAAATGGGAGAATATAGCACAGTTTAGTACACACTACCATTTATTTCCTTATCACAGGTAGGGACACTGCTGATCTGTAATAAAATTTGACACTTTTTATTAGTCACCTAGAAAAATTTGACTTTGGGTGCTCCTGGCCACCTGTACTACTTGCAAAGAGAAGTCTCCAGTTGTTATTTCTCAGATAGGATATGATGAGTTCTGAGAAAAATATGCTGTCTCTTCTATCCTGAAAATGATCATGATGGATCTTGGCATCTGTGTGAGATTTCTTTTTGGGGCCAGTTGGGCAGGCAAAGGTGGTCAGCTCCTTTCTTTGGCTGAGCAGCACAGCCAGCTGCATTGTCCCCACTCCATGGACTGCAGGTCAAAGTCTGCTGGGGCTGGACACAGGTTTATTCTTTGTAATGTACGTGGCAGTGTGAATGCGTGTGATGAAAATAGTCACAGTGGGGCTTGCAGTACAAGGTGTTTTCTGTTCTCTTTTTCAGTGCCAGATACAACTTCTCTAAGACCACTTATTGATAGACATAGTGGAGATAGTGGAGTAGAGTTTTCATATATCTTCCTATTCCCCAAAAGGAAGGTTTACATTGATTTTGGCTTAGCATAGCTGATGTTTACAGGATGGCACACTGACTTCCACAGTGCTATGCATGGATTGTTTTTCATTGGCTTCACTGTAAAGGCAGGTGCATCAACTCAGGGAGATCTGGAAAGAACAATTAGTATCAATCCTGGCAAATTTTATTTGTTAGCTTGGAACTCCTCTGGAGATCAGTTTCACAGCAGTGTCAATTTGGAAGATTAGCAGTGCTCATGTTTTTGGACTTCTTAAAACTTTGCTGGTACAAAATCTGTGCCTTTAACTGTGAGCTACACATTGACAAATGCTCCACTATATTTCAGGGAAACTTGACTGTGCATTTTCAATGAACACCCCTTTCCACAAGAATTCACACCCTACTTGATGTCACTTTGGTGTTTGGATACATTTATAAAATAAACAGTTCCTGCTGAAGGTCGGTGTGGTAGCTTAAATAATTTCATTTTTTATCGTCCATTAAGTTCCTAATACCACATCTTAATGTTGCCACTGTGCATGTTATGCATATGAATTTCTCATACAGAGTCTGAAACTTGTGCTTCTTTGCTCAGTGATTACATTATATAGGGCCAGATAACAGGTAAAAATAGCTAAGCATGCTGTACTGATCTGCTCTGTATGTGTCAGTATTAGAGAAGATGAGGTATACATGGGTAAAATTGATACAGATTAAAAATGAATATTCAATAAAGGCACAAAAATAAATATACTAAAGTAGCTAGTAAAGAAACTAGAAGCTTACTCTATTTTCATGTGTAGCCTGCAGCTTCTGTTTTAAAGTGTAAGAAACCATGACAACACTCAGTGTCATTACTTCTTCATCTATTTGGATGATAAACAGCGAGACCTACCCTTGCTCCTATGCACTTCCTGCTTCTCATCCCCCTAAATTCTACTGCCCCTTAGAATTTTACCCTGCATGTAATTTCATCAAGGTTTTTGCAAAACTGAGCCAAGGGCTTTCTTTCTTTTTTTAAAAAAATAAACTACTTTTTAACATGGAGTTTTGTAGTGTTATGGAAAGGAGAGACATTTTATACCATTGTTTTTCTCTTTCTGGATCTCTTTGCCGAATAGTGGGCACATGCAGTGGAAACACTTTTTTCCTAAAAATCCTTTTCCGAGTCAACATTACTACAGAGCAAAGTAGAATAAAAGAAAAGAAAGAGGTTGTTCATCTGAGAACTGAATTGGGTTGTGTTGTACTGCCAGACTGCCAAAGGGAGGACTGGGAGGGATTTTCAATGTAAAGTTTTATTTTCTGCATGTTCATTTGTCTACTGTAGTCAGTCATAGAGAAACTCTGTCTTAAAGGATGACACAAAGTGAGATTCACGTAGTCTAATTGTAGCTCTATCAAAATGAAGCATCTACAGTTGTGTCATCTTTCACTGTTGTCACAGGCACCCATCCGATGTATTTTAAGCAAGCGTTTTAAGATGAAATCAAATAAGACACACTCTTTCTTTATAACATCTTCAGAAAGAAAGACTAGAAAGCTAATGGGTAATATGTACCTAAGTGGCTGCTGCAAACTAAATTCCACTATAAGAGGGCAAAACAAGCAAATAAAACTATCTTGCTGAGATTTTTAAGTAGATAAAATGACACCGAGAACAGTGCATTTGAAATTTAAATAATAATTTAAAAGTAGAATTAGTTTTGTTTTAAAAGGAGGAATAGGAGTTATTCCAAAAACATTGTTCTTTAGTGCACTTTTGTATCTCATTTTTTATTGATATCTAGTATGAAACTTATCCACTGCACTCAATGGAAAAACAAAACTTTCAACTAAAATGAGTTTCCTGCCACTGTGAAAAATTCACTTTTTCCTCCACTATGAATATTAATTTTAAATTGATAAGAATAGGAGCATACCCATGTTTTTGTAGATTTGTAAAGTATTTGACATTGGATTATTATATTTCTCAAAGTTAAACTCACAGTTGGAGGAGAGCAAAGTGTCAAGCTGTTTTGTCTATTTTTAATTCTGATTAAAATATGTCTTTAATTCATCCTTGTGCTATGAGCATTTATGACAGGTAAATATACTGCAGAAATCATTAATTGCTGTACCTGAAGAGCTTTCACTGGCTTCTAAACAATTTTATGTTTGTTTTAATTGTTAGCAGCATAATTACTTTAATATCAAGGAACAATATATAACAAGAAATATGGGCTATATAAATCCTCACTTAATATGTTGTTTGTGGGGGTTTTTAGGTTGTTTGGTTTTGCAGAACATACATTTTTTCCCCCTCTGAAGTCCTTGTAGAAAGATTGTCTAAAACATACACTTTAAAATTGCTAACATATATAGCACCTTATACCACATGAACTCACATAAATCTTGAGTTCTGAAAGATTCGATATAATATAGGAAGACAAGGTACAATAATGGCCATGACAGAACAGCCTTACAGAGTGTAGGAAGTTTTGAGGTAGTGACAGCTGCACGTTTTTCAGTGTTGTAGCTGGAAGGAAATTAATTTCTATCAAACAAATAGATTTTTAAGTATTTATGAGCAAACCTCTCCCCCACACACATACTGGGGGCCTAACTGAATGGTCATAGAAGGAATATTTAAAAAAAATAAAAAAAAGAAGGAAGTTAAATAAGAACAAGATATAAGTATTACATAAGTCTAAGGAAAACAACCTAATTTCTCTTGCACAAGTCATTGCGACATGTAGAGGCTGGATTGTCTGTCCTAGGCTCACTGGTGAATATCTGACACTGTGCACAGCACCTTCCACTCAGAACTGACAAACCTTTTTCCCCCATGTTCCACCACTGTTACAATACCAGATCACAACAAATATCAGTGACTCTGAGCCACCTGATCTAGTGAAAGGTGTTCCTGCCCACAGCAGGGGAAAGGAACAAGATGGTCTTTAAAATTCCCTCCCAACGCAAACCACATCATGAATCTGATCTATGACTTGAAGAATGACTACACAGTTATAACTGACTGAAGGATGATGGGAGAAGAGGGTTATCTATAATGAGTACTGCAGGGCTGGTGGGTGCTACAGGGTACACGTACAACAAGGCTCTGTCTTTTTGTCTCACTTTTAATCAACTGGGTGCAGTTAAATGCATTTGAGCAGCATCTGCAAAAGCCCCTTGGGTCTCCCAGGCTTTGTAACACCATCTTAGCTTCAGGATAAGAGACTAAGAGAATGAGGTTCCCAATGTCATGTATCTCAGTCCATGTAATTTCATGTAGTCCAAATCACTCCAACGGGCTACTTTCTTTTGGGGATAATAAGAGCAAATTTTTTTAAATTAAAATGAATCCTTGTTTCTCTTCTAGTGAAAACGGTCCATTGTAAATGAATAAATACAAATATGTTCTTCTCCATGGACTGGTTGTGCATATGTTTAGTTAATACATTACATTTTTAGGCAGGTTTACCTAAGAATATCACAAAATTAATTGTTGAAGTATATTATGTCTTACCTTTTTCTCCATTTATTAACCTTGTATTCCAATTTTGACTTGAAATCCAATCCTTTTGCCATATAAGTTCTGCATAAAGAGATTTTGACTTCAGCAAATGGTCACTGAAGTACACAGGAGCTTTTGAAATCTCCACCATGGGAGGTCTTTAGGAAGAGGTTCAGAAAACATCTGTCATATACTGATCCTGCCATGAACTAGAGGAATAATCATATAACCTCTTGAGGCTGCTTCTAGGCAATGAGTCTATTTTATATGTGATTAGGTGTACTCCATGCATGAATTGTGTCAAAACTGTCAACACTACGTGAATTATTTCTTAATAGGAATATAATGTGTGCAAGCAGAATTTAGAAAATGGACAAAAAATTATGTCTATATCTTCTTTGTTTCTTTCTGTTCAGAAAGGAATTCTGCAATTGTGCTACATGGAAAACTCATTCCAAGGGGTTGGAGAATTCTGCAATTTTTCAGCATCTGGTTGGGGTCATGTTTGCCCCATCTGTCTCTGATTTCTGAGGATTAAACAAGTGTTCAGTAATAACTAATTTGTTTCTCTATGTTATACTTGTGCTAAGATGGCTCATTTAGAACAAGGCATTTTCAGAGTAGATTTCAGGAAAAGTATTCCTAAATATTTTGCCGTTATTATTTATAATCTTGAAAATAAGTATTTCTTTCATGTGACTGTTTGGGTATTTCTATGCCCTGGTGTCAGTGGTAAAAAGCTATATCTCATCAGTCAATCAACTAGCACCAACTGGCACCTGGCTGTAATAAGGGTCTTTTGTAAAAAAGTTTATTAATATTATAGTAATATTTTTCCACCTGTGATTCTCAACACATGATCATGAGACAGCATCTGCATCTGCAGCCTATATAGAGCGAAATTAATGCTTAGAGACTTTTTTAAAGTCACCAAGCAGACTTGCAGCCGAATTGGGAATAGGACCAGATTTCCCAGAGTCTCACTCTAGTATCTGATTTTGACAGCTATGCTCCTTCCCTTGATTTTCCCTTCCCTCTCTACCTTCCCCCCCTCCCCGTTTCCTTTTCAGACATACAGTTCTCAATCTTTTAGATTTATGTTGCAAAATGTAGACAGTAACACAGGAACTTGGCTTCTGCTTCACTCTTTTCATGAGAAATAATCTTGTATTAAAGTAAATATCAAGTAAAAGAAGAACATAAAAAATAAGCACTGTATTGATACATATATTTCACTGTTATTTTAAAATATCTTTAATTAATTTTATGTCTTCCTGTTTGATAGAGATAACTGTCTATAATTGCCTGAAAATAAAATTATTTGCTTGCTGTTTTTTGAGTTCCATATTTCTTTCTTGTACCCTAAAATGTTATTTGGCTAACTAGTGTGGGCAGAAAAATGAATCAGATAGATAGATTTCTAAAAGAAAATTAGACGGACTGCCCAAACTGTTATTCATGTAAAAATATTATAGTAAAAACCTTACTTTTCACTATGTTATAAACTGCAGTGCTTCTGTTTATCTTCAGCAGAAAAATATAATTTTACGGTATGCTTCTGTAAATATTACTTTGGATTGAAAATTTATTATTATCTGGTGTGAGATAGAAAATTATCATTTTATTTTAAGCTCTTGTTCAGTTTGTGTATGAAAGTATGCCGTCAAGCCTGATAAATGTTTCTTTATTTTAATTTCTTAAAAGAAAAGTGTAGATGTAAATTTCATTTCCTTTCTGTGGCATTGCCTTTTTTTTTTTTTCCTAAGGTTTATAGAAGACCAATGATGTCAATAGATTTTATCATATGTGGGATATTGAGAATTGTTGAAATGTACATGAAGCCAGACAAAAGCCTTAAGTCAAAATATAAGTAGAATATAGGAATATAAGCAGGATATAAAAATATAAGTATAAATGAAAGCACAAAGAACCTTGCCAAAACTTAGCTAAGATGTTAGGATGTACTGCCAGAAACTTAGAGATACAGGTTAGATGGTACTGTACACTAGAAAAATGCACACACACCCAACCTAAGTAAGATAAGGGGGCAAAGTGGGGCCTGAGTCCAAGAATCTTGCAAAATACACCATGAAGTCTGCCAAATCAAGAAAGTTGAAAAGTTCATGAAGAGGATGGAGCCTGGACCAGGGGCTGATAAGGATGAAGAACAGGAACGATCCTCCTGAATTCTCCCCAAATTGAAGACCACACCCCTGACTCCGCCTAGACTCCGCCTATTATGAATATTATAATCAGATGTTGCAATCATATGAATATTTATGTAAACATGTTGCAATCACCCGTAAAAATAGTATAAAACCCTGTAAATTCACTGGAGAGGCAGAGCAGTTTTGTCCAGCGCGAGCTGGCTGCTCTCCAACGTTGCTTAATAAACATACCTCGCTGCTTAAAGACTAAATTTTGTCTCTGAGCAGTTCTCTGCGCCTTCCTGGGGGCAAAAATTGGCATCATTTAGCAATACTCAGTGTACATTTTTCAGTAAGAGTCTTTTAATGCTTTTTATGGTGACATTTTTTTAAAGAATTTACCCCTGTAATGTATTGTAAGATTACAAAATTTCATTTAATTAGCCCTGTTCTACCAAATGAAAATTAATTATAAGTTACGTATAAAACAATCACCTTTAATTTTCAAAATAGATTGGGGGATATACCCCAAGAAAGTCAGAAAACTCTTCTTCTATTGCAGGGTGGCTAGGTTTTTCCTATATGTAGCATTCAGAACCACGTGTTCCCCCACCTGCTGATTGGGAGAGGTTACCCCTCTCCAATTGATTCGTCTGTGTGGTTCACAGTTCTTTGTTTGTGGGGTTTTTTTGTTTGTTTTTTCCCCAATGGTATTTCTCTAAATTTACACAGAATTTCAAATAATATATTTTAAACTATTTACATAAATGACATTTGTTTATTTAAGCAAAATATAAACTGCATATACATATTTTGATGTCTTTCTGTATTATGCTTGAATATATGTATATGAAGATATCTAATTAGAAGCTATTTCATTTAAAATTAATCAAACAAACAAAACAAGAATATATAAATATCAAACGAAGAGCAGGTTCAGGCCTTCAACATTCATGTTTGTGCGAGTGTTGGAGATTTTTTGGGGGCAGACATTTCTCTTTGCCTGTTCTGGGCAGTGTGGTTAGATTTGCATTTTGTGTTTATATATTTAGATCTTCCAAGTACATGCTCAGCCTTCTACAGACTCAGCCTGCCCATGGGAACTGAGCAGAAAACATATTAGGAAGTAAAATTGTCCTGGATTTGGCTTGTCTTTATAGTAAGGCACTTATAGTAAACTGACTTAATAGATTGTCTTTGGGCTCACATATCTGAAATATATGGCCTTACCCTTCACTGTGCTGAAATGTGTATTTCTTAGTGATTCTGTGAGAAAAGAATTTACTGTTTGTTCAGCCCTGAGGTTCTAAGCAATCACCTGCCTAATCTGGTCTACCTGAGATAATTCCAGGAAGCAGTTACAAGGGTATATAAGTACAACATTCTGTCAGGAAATACTCTAAATGTGAACATAACTGTCTGTTGGAAATCAAAGGAAAAAAGAAAGGTTTAACACCGTACATATAAACACTTCATTTTTTTAAAATTTGTTTTGCTTAGGATAATAATTTGCAACTGCTTGAAAGCTAGAAACAACAACTTGGGAGAGGATAGGATAGTGCGGGTGGTTCATTCAGGAAAACCAGTTTAAATTCAAAAAAGACTTGAGTTGACTGACTTTAAGAGAAGTTCAATCAGTGAGGTCCATCTGAGCAGTGAAATACTCACCAGATGAAAACAAAGGAAACTCTCCCTCCTAAACTTGGGCCAGGCAAATCCCTTAAAAAATAGATGAAATGGGATGAATAGGTGCATTTAAGGTCCTATGATTTTGAGAAGTTGTATGAGAGAAGTGAAACTCTCTTGTGGCCCAAGAAGTTTAGAAGAAGTTACCTTTGATCTGCTAAGTCAGAATGATTAAATAGGATCAGTAAGGACAAGGACTGGAATGGTAAAACTTTCATTGTATGTGAACTACTGTTCTTCCAACAGAGCAGTCAGTGCAGTATGTACACACACATGCACACCTTTGAGGTTCTGTAGGTGGGAGTCACAAGGTTAGTGGATTACCAGTCCAACTGAAAACAAAAAAAGCTCGTAGACTCTTGAAAATGCAAATCAGGATCCCTCACCCTCAAGAAACCCATAAATAGACAAAGATACATCAGTCCCTGACAGCGTTTCAGCTATATTGTTGCTGCAATCAGCATGAACACTTAGTCAGTTGTTAGTCTTCTAACCCTACCCACAAAAAAATTTCTGTGGAGCTTTAGTGATGCTTTCAGTCTTGATTAACTGGCACAGTACGGAGCCAGGTGAGAAAGTCTTCTTCATTACTTGGTTAGTACTGCTTTGCAATAAGGAAACCTAATAAATGAACATGGTGTAATAGTTCTCTCTCTTCTCACAATTTCACCCTTGGCCAGGAGAAACAAACTGACCCTTTATTTATTATGGTCAATAGTTTGAGTGGCCCAGAAAAAAACTTCATGGGCATTCTTCAACAAAATATGCATTCCCATGGATTTTATAGTTCTTACTCAGCAATACAGGGTTGGTCTTTTTCAGAATAGTCGAAGTGGATGTTTTTTTCAGCTAAACCTCCAAAAAGACCACCTGTTCTAAGGATTTTACATGTTGTCATATCCAAAGCCACTTTGTTGGACTACACAGTAGCTGAAGTTGGAAAGTGCCTGACTTCCTCTAGTCTGACCCTTCTCTGAACATAGGATCAGCTAAAACAGGCTGCCCAGGACTGCATTCAGTCGGATTTTAAGTAATTCCAAGGAGGAAGGCTCCGTAAATTCCCTAGCCAACCTGTTCCAATGTCCAATAACCCTTAAATAGGAAAGTTTTTTTTCTCTCACATTTAAAGAGAATTTCCTATATTTCAGGGTTGATTATTCTTTCTTTTCTTGGACACCACAGATCATGATTATTATCCTAAATATATTTTCTGTTCAGCTATTGATAACAGAAAAAAATAAAGCAGAAGGAAACTCTGAAGGAATAATAAAATAAAAATATAATAAAAAAAATATAATAAAAAATAAAGTAGAAGGAAAACATAAATAAAGCAGAAGGTTAAGTGAAACAGTTGCTTTCTAGATAGCAAAACTTACTCATATCACTTGTACAGACATGACAGGGTGCGCTCTCATCCTGTTTAAGCAGCAAGACTGTGCTCTGCAAAGTGTTTTTCTTTCCAAAGGCTGCATGACAAATTTCTTATCAAACTGAAAACTTTTAAAAATATATTGATTCATATTAAAACTTTATTCCTTCAAGCACCTTGTTAAAAACATCAGCTGATTCCTAGCACAGAGAAGTAGAATTTTCTACAGATTATTTTTCTGCATTTTTGTATCCCTTCACAATTTTTTTGTGTCACTTCCATAAGATATGCACTTTCAGTTTCCACCTAGAACAAGTATTTTTTGTTCTACTTTAATTTTTAGCTTCACTTTTCACATTTTAGGAATTATCAGACTTTTAGAGATGCCTTACTAGGTGTACTTGGCATGATTTGCATAGGAGTTCTAGTTTTGACAACTTTTTTTATTTGTTCCTTTTTTTTCTTTTTACCTTTTCATTTTAGTGGAGAATCTTTCTGCAAAATCTCATATAAAGATTATTCCAGATTTTCATAAAACTCTGTAAAATTATAATGATGCTGTCATAAAAGTCCCTTCATATATAGCTTCAACATTCACAATTTTTAATTGGAACTCACAACCTAAGCATCCAGTGTGCAACATTTTTGAGCACTGTGGAAAAGAAAATATGATATGTAAACATAAAATTCAATTCTCACACTCATAAGGTTATTGCTAAAGTCTTTACTGTCTTATCTCTCCAACAAAAAACATGCTGTGTCTGTCACCCTCCTGCAGTCTAAAGTCTTAGACCTCGAGAATTTCATCAGCATCCTAGGAAAGATGGTTAACTTTGCCATCATTGGAAAGGCTGAAGAAATTATTGTTCAGTTCCCCATAAGAGATGTGGGGAGCCTTCAAGGTTATGTGTAACACAGCGAAGGCAAACCTTGATGCATGTCTTGTATCAACCAGTTTGCATGGAAATCATAAAAATCAAACTTCTCATGTTTAAAAAGACTTATAACCCTCATCGTCAGAAGTTAGAGGCAAAGGCACCAATTTTTATTAGTCTGTACTTTAATATAACCATTATTCTCTGCAGTTTAGTGCACATATTACTAAATACAGAGCTTATAATATTATGCAGTACTGATTCACAGAAATTGCTTTTCTGTCACTGAAATGTGCTTTCATTAGGTATTTGAAGGATAAGAGCAGTTTGCCTTTAATCTGTAGAAGTACAATCTTTACATAGTCAAATGACATTGGGTGTAGGGTATGTTTTCATTTTCAGGAAAATAAATCTTTAATTCCGCACTCTGCATGAGAATTTTGGCACTGAATTTAGTGTAGTTATAATTTTACTTTCATTTTTAACTTCCTATTTTCTCAGGTACTACTCTGTCTTGGGGTTGTTGCCGGTGTATTCTGGTGCTGAAAAAAAATCTCCGGAGCAGTGAGATAAGAAAGGGTTTATTTGCCAAGGCTAAGATGGTATACGACGCGCACAGGTCGTGCCTGAGAGGTTACATTTTATAATATCATCCCTCCAATCCCAGATGTGTCCACCCTGCGGCCCTTCCTCTGGTCCGCCCCGGGTCCATCCCCTGAGAAATGGGTCTGGGGGCTTTTTGGGACCCCCCTTCATCATCTTCAGCTTCATCAGAGCACAAAGGGTACATAGTTACCTAATTTTTGACCGTATTCTGTGGTTTAGGCCCTGATATGCTGTAATATCAACTGTCTGGGCCTTGCCTTGACAAAAGACTAAACACTGCTGTATTCAGGGGTAGGATTGATATGGGGAGCATAGAATGGGGTAAGAGGGTTGAGGAATGTATAAACAAGGGACAAGGGGGGGGAAGGTTGCTGCTTTAAAAACTTACTTATAAAACTTACAAGTCTTACAAATATTAGAAAAATAAAATAAAAAAAAAACACATTAGGGGCTTAAGGCATCAGGTTTTTGCCTGAATCTGACTTTTAATGGCTGGACTAAAAGCCAAAATTGACCTTTTACAGTTTCTGATAAAAAGCAGAAAATAAATTTAAATTAATATTTTAGAATAAATAAAAGTAAATAAATAAATTGACAAATGAAAACAACAGATACCAAGACCACTGCAGCTAATTGTATGAAGTGAAAAATATCCTTGAGAAGAAAACCAGTAATTTTATTCTGGCTTGCTTGGAATATGCTCTCAGACTTTTGTCAGTACTTATGAGTAGTCATATTCTTACAGATGATTGAGAAGATGAAGGTATAATAAAAGTAATTAAGACTGAATAATCTCTAAGGAACTAAAAGGTGAAGGTTCTAACATTTTACAGTTATCATAATGTGTCATCTTCAGAATTAAGGTTTTATGCTAGCCAAAATCTTTTGACAAAATATTAATCTGCTTCTCCATACTCATCTCAAATACTCCTTGAAATTTAGCTGACAAAATTATTCATTACTTCTCATTTTAAAATGTTGCATGTTGCCTCTAGGGCTGCTAAGCAGCTACTCAACGTAAGTCAGAGAGATAATGTATTTTAGTGGTATATGAAGACATTTCTCATCAACTTCAAAATAAGCTTGCTGTTTTAAGGAAGGTGTGTTTAGATTACATTGTGATACATTTTAATTTGCCTCTTACAACAAAAATTATAGGTGATCTAACCTGAAAAATATAATTTCCCTTTTTGAAAAAAATAACATTAAAAACATCTTCCATAAAGAAATACTCAATTTTTAGTTTGACCCTGGCTGACACCAGGTGCCCACCAAAGCTGCTTTGTCACTGCCCTCCTCAGCTGGGCAAGGGAGAGAAAATATAACTAAAGCCTCATGGGTCAAGATAAGGGCAGGGAGAGATCACTCACCAGTGACTGTCATGGACAAAAAAGACTCCACTTAGGGAAATCGAATTTATTGCCAATGAAATCAGAGTAGAATAACAAGTAAAACAAAATTTTCAAAACATCTTCCCTTCACCCCTCCCTTCCCTGATGTCAATTTTGCTCCTCATTTCTCTCCCTGCTCCCCTCCAGCAGCACAGGGGTGTGAGGAATCGGGGTTGCCATCAGTTCATCTCGTTTCAGCTGCTCCTTTCTCTTCAGGGGGAAGACTCCTCACATTTTCCCACTGCTCTAGTGTGGGTCCCTTCCATGGTGTACAGTCCTTCAGGAACAGACTGCTCCAGCATTGGTCCCCTGCTGGATCACAAGTCCTGCCAGCTAAACCTGCTCCAGTGTGGGCTCCTCCCTCCATGGGGCCCGAGGTCCTGCCAGAAGCCTGCCTCAGTGTGGGTTTCCCATGGGATCTCAACCTCCTTCAGGCATCCCTCTGCTCCGGGGAAAACTCAATACACTTACATACACAAATTATGTACATAAACACTTCATTAAGTAGCAATTAATGACACAATTGCAGCACATGACAACCCATAATGCCTAATGTCATGAATTTGACATTCACAGCATCACAATAAAGCAAAACAAAATTATGAAGTACATTTTCAGGTCCTAGTACTCACTAAACATAATTAGTAAAACAGAACAAAAGCAAAAGCATTCATCTTTGGAGAGGAAGACACTATCTAAAGAATTATAGCTGCCATTTGTGCTTTATGTTAATTCTGTTATGCCATATACAGTGCATTATATCTATTATTATGATAGGAAGGAAATGTCTGCATGTCATGGGATTTGGATATGCTTTCAAGCCTGATATCTCTTTTACTCCAGTAAGTTAAATAAGCAGAAACATTAAATGCACATTTAAATATCATGCCACCAGAGTGCTTAATTACTGGACTTGATTTTCAGATGATGGATTAAGAATGAACTTCAGATATATAAAATGAGGTCCTCTGACCTGCTTTTAATGGAGTTTGAAGGAGATGACAAGTAACCAGGCTCATTACTTTGATGTCCATACCAAAAGCAACTTGCAGCGCCAGATTAAGCTGGTGCTGTCCTTAAAACGATGAACTATTGAGCATTACACATGCCATGCATACTGCAGGTTAGCAGTGAGTTCTTATAGCATGTCCAGGCACAGCGTATGCAGGTTGACAGAGGCATCTGGGAGCAGCTTCAGATACTTCTGTGGTATTCAAGGTCCAAGCTGAGATATGATTCACTTCATTTCTGTGTGTTTATTTCTGGAGGATTGAAACATATCAGTATTTCTACTATTTTTGGTTTACTTGTGTAATTAAAATATCTGCCAATTACATTTTAAGTAACCAAATGAGAAAAGTACTTGTGAATATATATTATATATATATATATGTCCATATATAAGTGTAGAAAATTGAATGTCATCTACTCAGAAGCACTAACATACAGTTTTGCTTTATTGAGAAGAAAGTAAATAAAAGAATTTGGAAGAGGGGATATGAAACATGTGGATTGTCAAGTTCGTATATAGTACTCTGTACCCACAGGATGATATTGCTTTGAGCAGTACTATAAAACATGAAAAATATGTGTACCACAAAGAACTCCAGGAAACATATGACTATATGTTTCTTGCACAGAAAGTCACATTGCCCTCATTCCCAAATGAAGCAGGTTCTTTAATTACATTTCATCTGTCTACTATCTTCAAATGGGCTGGATGGGGAGAATTTCCTGACTTTTTTCAACCTTCAGAAAACAGCCAATTCAACTGTTAGCACCTCTGTTTTCTGATGGAGAAATTACATGTCTACTGAGTCATAGAAAGACCATCTTGGGGTGTCCTCTCAGTGTGCATTTGAGGTTCACTTCTATGTAATCTCAAGAAAACACTCTTCGAGTTATTTTTTCACCCTCTTTATTCTACTTGTTGCATTTGAGCCTGCATTTCTATGAATGTTTATTGTTAAATTCATAAAGTCATAGAATCATTGAATGGTTTGGATTGAAAGAGACTTTTAGGATCATCTAGTTCTAACCCTTCTGCCATGGACAGACCCACTTTCCACCAGGCTCGTTTGCTCAGAGCCCCATCCAACCTGGCCTGGGACACTTGCAGGGATGGGGCAGCCACAGCTTGTCTGGGAAAAATGTTCTAGTGTCTCACCCTGCTCATATTGAAGAATTTCTTCCAATTATCTAATTTAATGTTACTTTGGAACCATTATCCCTTGTCCTTTCACTACAATCCCTGAGAAACAGTCCCTCCCTGTTTTTCCTGTAGTCCGCCTTTTAAGTACTAGAAACCTGCTATATGGTCTCCTCAGAGACTTTACTTCTCTACATTAAACAACCCCAACTCTTTCAGACTCATAGAGGACATGCTCCAGATCGCTATCATCTTCATGACCCTCCTCTAGACCTGCTTGAGCAAGTCTATGTTTTTCTTATTCCGGGCACCCTAGAGCTGGATTCAGTATTCCAGGGTGGAATCTCATAAGAGCAGAAAGGCGGAGTCACCTCCCTCTGAACTTGCTGAACTTGCTGTTTTTGATGGAGCCCAGGATGCAGTTGGCCTTCTGGGCTGCAAGTGCATCTTCCAAGTCAGATTGAGTTTTTTACCCACGAGAACTCCCAAGTACTCTGCAGGACTGCTCTCAGTTCCACTCATTGCCCAGACTGTATCTGAGATTGGGACAGCCCTAAACCAGGCATAGGACCTTGCACTTGGTCTAATTGAGCTTCATGAGGCTCATTCAGGCCCACCTCTCTAGTCTACCAAGGTCTTTCTGGATATCATCCCTTCCCTCTAAAGTATCAGCCGCACCATTCATCTTGGTGTCATCTGCAAACTTGCTGAGTGTGCATCCAATCCCACTGCCCACGTCCCCAACAAATCTGTATGGCTCTGTTGCCAGGACAAAAGGCCCAAACCCATTGATTTTGTGTCTTGTCTGGTCCATCATATGACCTTACAAATAGATGTGCTGGCACGAGACATGTAAGGCATGATATGAAGGGCATGAAAATGGGAATGCATGATTATTTGTCTTCATAAAAGTCCTGCCTGCTGAACAGGAAACCATGGAATGCCGCGGTCCGAAGGGGTAGATGGGGCCGTGGCACAGCATGGGTTCAGGAAACCAGGTAGGGGGCAGGTAGAATACTTTATTGAAGCGTGCACGGTGTTCTTTACCAGCTCAGACGGGGAAAGGGCCAGAACATAGGATGGGGCATGAGACAGATAAACGGGGGAACAAATCAGGATAGGGGCACAGGCAGAAAGGGGGAGGAACCGGGGAAGGAAAGGGCAAGTGGTAACTGTCTCCTCTCTTCAGCTTCTTCAGCCTATCAGAGAGGGGAGCAGGGGAAGCAGGGAGCAGGCAAACTCATGGCAAGCCCGGGCATGTCCAGGCTGTGCACTGTGTAGTGTGAATACAATGAAACCACATAATAACAGTAAAGTCCATATAATAACTGTAAGGTCCATACAATAAAGTCTTGTCAATTGCTATATGTTTTTCTTCATGCCTGGAACTCTTCGCATCCTGAATCTTGCCCCTTCACAATGGAATATGGGATGTCATTCATAAATTTTTCCCTACTTTCCTTCAGAACTTCTTGATGCTGTTATCTATTACTATTACCAGTACTGGGGGAATATATAAAAGTCCCTAAGGTATCATATAAAGGTATAGTAAAAGGAAATTCTGGATCCCAAACTGACAATCTTAATAGACGAGGTAGAGTGGAAGCTAAGGCACAGACAGGGGATAAATAAGACAGGGGATAAATAGCCTTCCTGAGGTCATCCTTAAAGACCATGACAAAGAAAATAATCACAGGTCTCAAGCCAGTGCCTCACCTGTTGAGGTATCAAACCCAGGCGGAAATACTTCCAGCTGTGTGAGGTAGGAATCTCCACTAGTAGTTCCCATTATTATTATCCTGTCATAGCAAGTGAAGTTCTTTCAAGTGTTAAAGTCATCCAACAAATACAGGTTTTTCATATTGCAGATTTGCTAAACTATTGAATTATTATTTTAGTAAGATATATCATGTTCTAAATAGGTTAAAAGGGGATAACTGTTAAGTGTTACTTCCGGGTAGTCAGGTGTGTAATGTACTTGAAGTCTTTTCATTACAGTTACTTAAGTAAATTATCTACTCACATATAAAACAAACTTTATCCAGAAATATTATACTAAGCACCACACCAAGTAGCAAGAAGGCTCACGGAGTATCTGTTAGTTACCACGAATCTCTTTAATAGTGACTTAGGAAGCACAAGTGAGATTGAAAAATAAATTACTGAAGGCCAATGAAGTGGAACAAGATTTAGAAAACGTGTACTCTATTTTGCAAAATATATCTGTCTTTTAGAGCTCATGTTTTTCTCCATTCATGCAAAAATAGCTTTTCAAGATACTTTTCCTTGTAATAAAGTTTTGAAAGCAGCACATACATTTTTTCCCTTATAAAAGATAATAAAGCAAAACAGAACAAACCAAAATGTTATTCCATAGCGTATTATCATGGCATATGAACTCTATACAGAATAAATGTAGATTTCAGAGGAGGTATAAGATGGATTGAAAATTACTATGTCATGTAGAGGAATAAAACAGCCATTGAAACACTGAGAAACATCTCACAAAAGCTTCTTGTTATTGACTTTTAAATTTGGAAGCCTTTTTCAAGGTTTATGGGCAACAAGAAACTTTCCAGCGGAAATTGGTATAAGATTGGTTACATTGCATCTTGCAATCGAAATGTGTTCCAATAAAATAATTGAACTAACATTATCCTCCAGCTAGATGCTTTTAGAAAATGTCCCTAGTTTGAACTGGTAATGAGTAAAATTATTACTAGTCTTTCACAAGAAGGGTGATTCATGACAAAGCAACTAGAAAGAAAGATTCAGTGTAAATGTGAAAGGTCAAAGTGAATGTCATAGAAATAGAAAACTGAAAAATTCTCTTCTGGCTAAATAATTTAAACTCAAATATTGCTTATTGTGAAATGTACTGGGAAATCTATTACTTTTAAGATATAAAGATCTTGTTAAAATTACTTTGAAGTCTTTCCAAGACTAGGAAAATTTGTTCACACATCAAAGACTGCAGTTCTTAAAAGATAATTGTCACAACAAAATGTATTTACATCAAAGAAGAATAAAAGTACTTCCTTAGAACCATTTTCCCTATTCTCTGTTGTAGAACTACAGAATCATCAAATTAATAGTCCATGATCTTTTTTAATGAGCAGACTTTCTATCTATAGAAAACATTAGAGAATTGATTATTTGTTTTGTTTAACTAATTTCCCTATGGGATGGATTTGTAAAATAATAGCAAAATTGAGAATATTAAAGAGAAGCTTCCCATTGTAGGAAAAAAATATTCAGCTGAGAATCTGATTACATATTAAGTACTATTTACTTTTTTATTCATCAGGTCTTGAACAGAAGTAATTAGGCAACACGTAAGCAATTGGGAATCTTGCACAAAGCTGACTTCCCAGGGCTAATTTTAAGATACTAATGGCAGAAAGAAAACTTCTTTTCTTTGTCTAAAAACCTTTTGTTTTCCAAGGACTCTGTAGGCACAATAGCATCAGTTTAAGAATTACCTTCTTCCCAATATGTAGTTTCCAAAGACCAAGGATGCAGGGATGTGTCTAATTGGGTTCATCGTGCAGTTGTGAACCTGATGGCTAGCACCTCCTACCTTGCTAAATAAGGATCCTGAGCTAAGTCAGCAGAAGTTCAGGCCTACAAGCCCTTACGTGGAATATATTTTTTATTTCAGTATCAAAGGCAGGGTGACCCAACTCAAATAATTTTGATGTCATTGAAAATTTTCATGTGCACCATATGCCTTTCATTAGTGAATGGAATACCTTACCTCAGGGATTGTAATGGGTGGAATACCTGTCTTCTATCTGCTCTTATTCATTGTATTATTCACTTCGCTTCACTTGTCTTTGTTTTACTGTGACCCATAACTATGTCTGTACTAGTCAATTAAACAGGGCTGGGGCATGGATCTGGGCACTGAAGCATGACTTGTATTTCATGTCAGCCCAGACACCACACTCAGTCAACAACCAGGAGCAGCCTGGGGGTCAGCAGGTACATGGATATGACTTCTTCATTGTGATGCAAAAGATCCATTGTATGCACAGTGCCTGGTGCAACCAGCTGGCTGACTGTTTCACACCTGAAGTGTCTACTGAGTGTCTACATGGTGATAGCACAGGAAGACTTTCAGGTAAGGTTGTATGATGCAAAAGTGATCCCACTTTTGAAGTTTTGGATGTTTTATGCTGATCTTAGCTTTTGAGAAGAGACAAACCAGTCTGCCACACTGGAAAGCAGCCAAAGGATACCACTCCAAAGGGATTTGATGGAATTTCATAGATGTTGTGATTCTACTGCAATTTTCCACCAGATCCTTCTGAATTAATTTTTTTCCCTTCTTTAAAAAATATGCTTTCAAAAAATATGTTTCATATTTTCCCTTGGAAAAAAAAACCCAAACACTTTTTTTTTAATCAATATACCTTTGGTTTTTAACAGCTTATAAAATTATAGTGTGATTTTTATATAATTCCCCACTATGGACTGAGGTTTTATGAAGAAAATGTAATAACATTTGGAGTCAAAATTACTCACAGTTACTCACAGCAATGGAAAACTGGTATTTTTGATGTTCTAAATAACATCAAACTGACAGTTAAAAGCTTATATCTGGCTCATACTACTACAGACACATAGAGCAAGATTGTCTGTGAAAACAACATCATCCATGCACTATGATATGATGTTCTGGTCACCATATAGCTGAGTTCAATTTCCATGGTTCAAAATAACCTCACCAACTAGAAATTACTAGAGTACATGACGGTTTGTTTCTTCTTCTTGCTGACACCAGTTGAAAACAGCTCTGATTCAGCTACAGTGTCCCACAGGAAGAAAACCACTACCTAGAGTTTCTGTTCTGGTAAGTTTGATTTACCTGAAATATTTCCTGAAACCTGAAAAAGTTTTAAATGTACTATTTGGCTTTGATAAGGAACACCATGAGTCACTGCACTACATGCTTCAAAAAGTTTTGCATCAATTCAACATTCAGCTCTATTCTCCCTTTGTGGGGTTTTGCTTAATGGAGTTGCTGTCCAGGAATTGGATGTTTATGTTCTTCTCCACATCAAATTTTTGAAGCCAGAGAAAAAATTGCATGGTACATTTCAAATGAGGTAAAGCTCAGATCTTTTAGATGGACAAGAATCGTTACCAGTATTGCCATAACAATAAACTTATATACCATCAGTTTTGCAATATCTAGTAAAATCTCAGTGAAAATAAGGGAACAGTTTAACATGAATTTTATGCTTGTATAATGTATGATTTTTTTTTATGTACATTTGAATTACTGCTAAAACGATTAGTAAAGAAAATGTTCTTATTAAGTCTTACTCTTTTCAAATAAACATTACCACCCAGAATGTTGTACTACAGCTTGCTACAGACAGATTTTAAGGATGCTGAGCTTGTGTCTATAGACATTTTCAAACACTGTTTATTTGTTATGGCTCCCAAGACACATTATTGTATTACTGAGTTCCTTTGAAACATTTTCCAAAAGCTATGTTTTTGAGCAGCTGAAATTTCACTGGATCATAAAGTTTTAGAGCTGCTTAATCACATTATCACTGGGCTGTTGCTCACTTGGAACATATTGAAGAAGGCAAATAAAACAGGAGTTAGGAGCATCCAAAAGGAGAAGAAGACAAACAAATTTGTGGATACTGTTTTCATGAAGGACTTCGATCAACTCTGTGGCTGTTTTAGAGCTTGTCTAGTACAATTTGCTGCCTTTTTAATCATATTGGACTTTGAGCTACATTTTTACTTCAGGTGAGTTAATTTTGTTCTCAATCAAGGTAAACTACATTGGGATAAGAAGCTCTTATTCAACTATCTTGGGAGAATTTGTTTAAATTCTCACCTTAAATTATGCTTGGTAGACAGTGATTTTTTCATGAGAGGAAAATTTTCTTGTTTTTCAAATTGATTGTATTTTACTCTTTGAAAAAGCTGGAAAGTGCCACCTTGGACTTAGATGCAGGAGAAGGAATCTTGTCAGTTATGTCCTCTGAAGAGTTCATTGCGGAAATATTTCTGAAAGATCAAACACAAAGCTGATGATTTGCTATGTTTGTTGTAATTTGAAGCATATGAACACTTAATATATCAGCTACAGTAGACACTGGATGAAAGACAGAAACACTCCTCAGTGTGGGAAATTTTGGGTTAACACTGAATTAAATAAAATTAAAACATTTTTTTACCTGTTCTTTCAATCAAGAATGCATGTGTTCAAAAGTATTGAGTCATTTGGGGTGTGTCACATACATCTCTCTCAGTGACACCATAGGTCTCTAAGGTACAGTACCACATTCCTGCCAGGTGGAGAAGCTCAGTTACCCTTCCCTTGAAATTACTTATGCCTGAGATAGAGTTACGTGTGTGTGGTATCCAGTCTGTAGCTTGCTCTGCTTTCCTGCCAAGATGACCAGACAAGAAGCCATTCTGATCTAGAAGCCAGCAAGTTTCATTAGACTGTTATTTTTGTATTATTTTCCTTCTTGACAACATTTGCCAACTTGAGTATAGCTTCAGAAAGCAAGGCCTACATCTACATGGTAGTAAATTAACTTTAGGGCTGGAGTCTGTCAGGACCTGCTCTCTGCTGGTTTAGTCTTTTTGCCTCCAAACAGGATTTTTTCATCCAAATTGCCTTGGGAAAAATATTCCCTACTCCTTTGAATTCTCCAACTGAATTTGGGAATAGTCTGGAAGAGTAAGAATTGGCCAAGGACAAAGCTGAATCAGGGACTGCTATGCCAATTTAATAAAATAGAATGTTCTACTGCCAAAGTCTTTACCAGGTACTGACTGCTTTACTGGTATAGGTACCTCTGTAGGTGAGTTCAAGCATGGAAATTAATTCTAACCAACAGTTAAACTGAGACTTAATTGCTCTTCAGTGTTGCAAAAAATGAACAAATTACCATTCCTAGCTCCTAACTGCATCCTTAAGTGACTCTATTACTTTAGAATTCTAGTTGTGAATTTCCAAGGTCATAAATGCAATGTTTACTAGAACAAAGAAAATAATATATTTTCCCAAGCCACACTTAGCAGCTTAGTCAATGAAACATCCTTTTTCCTATTAACCTAAGAGGGCTTGACTCAGGAACTCAGATCTATTTAATTAGTTTCAAATTACAAACTAAAAATCAATAGTTATTTTCAAAAGATAAATATCCTTTTGAAATATGCCAAGACACTTCTCTCAGTAACTTTGCTCAAACAGGAAAATGTGGTCAGGCAAATAGCTCTCCAATTTCATGCAGTAACATTCCTTTTCTAGCAGTTATTAAATATTTCAGACAAGCAGGCTGATTATCTGAATGTTCATAGGTGATTTAGTACTTCCCAAGGAAAAAGCAAAGCACCACAAACATTGTGACCTCTCAAAATCAGGTAAAATAAAATTGTTTCCACTTGACTACTTGAGTAGATTAAAGAGGGTAATGGCTAAAAAAGCAGACATGAAAATAAAGCAAATGTTCATCCATAGTGAAAAATAAAATAAATATTTACCATAAATTTATTATTTTTTTCTTCTTATAGTGCAAATCCAATTAAAATTCATTACTGTACAAAATCTGATTATGCTTTGTATATTCATTACATCTAAAAATTACAAGCCACACTGTATAGGTAACAGTAATATAGCATTAATAATGCAAATATTACTTAAGATTACAGTTGAGAATAGTAGCTGTGGGTTATGAGTTGAAGAACAAAACCCTAAAGCTGAAAAAAGATGGAAGCAGAAGAAGCACTGTAAACACTGCCTCTCTCAAAAGCATTATGAACACCATGCATGATTTCTGTCAAGAACAAGCAGTGACCTAAAACAGAACATTGGTTACATCTAACAATAAATTACTTAAAAGTTGTTGTAACAGAAATACTGAAAACTGCAATAACCTTATTACAATGAAAAAAAAAAGATGGTGCTAATAAGGAAAATAAAACAAAACCCACCAGGAAAGCCCTCAGGGAATGTCAATTCCTTTTTTCTGAATGGCTGTGTGGGACTCAGGTTTTGGGAGTGAACCTAGGAAGAACTACCACGGAAGGATGGAAGGATTTGAAGCTGAAGAAAGGGGGATGCAAAAATTCAACTTCAGTAAGCATTACTGAGAATGAATATCTAGGCTGTTTTCCTAAAAATATTATCTAAAGTAGAGAAAAAACTTAAGAGGAAAAAATTAAATTAAATTATTCCAGAATCATATTTTAGTAGTTTAGTCTTCTGTTTCATAACTTTCCTTTCAATTTTATGATATTTTTCATGTTTAAAATGAACTCAGTAGAATGTGAAGTAGTCTTAGTACACCAGGGTTGACACATTAAGAAAAAATTATGTACATCAACGAATCCTCTGAGTGCCTGCAGTACAGAGAAATTTTAAAAATGTTAGGAGCCAGAGTTGATTTCTGCTGGGTTACTCACTAATAAATGTCTTGGGGAACTATTTTTACATTCTTGGGAGAGTGAAATAGTCTTTTCTTACAAGTGTCAGCTAGTTTCTCTCTCTGGAAAGAGATAAGAGGTAGAACAGCACATGGCTTTTGTTAATCCCATGCTTGGAAAAAAAAGCTGCATAAGCAACTCAGAAGTTTATGGTTGTTTATCCTGTTGGCCTTCTTAACCTGTTACTTTTTCATCAGTAAAATCTTGTTGTTTTTATGGCAGACATTCTAATCTACTCCTACAGATGTTTTCCAGCAACAGAATGCCTAAATCACCAAATAGTATAAAGCAATGCATCAATTATCACAGTATTTCATATTTAGTTTCAAGCTAAATTCTTAACATGCTGGCTAAGCTATTTAGCTAAGTAGTCATTAACTTTTTATATTTTTTTCCAGCCTGAAAATGTACTTCTGCCATAACTTGTTTTATTTTATAGTAATGATAATGATGATATATCCTGGCTACCATCAAACATTCATCCATACTCCACACGGAAATACTTTAATTTACACTAATTCAACTTCTCCAAATCCTCACTCTTCCTACATTATTATAAGTCACGAAAATACTCTTCCAATCCTATAAATCACCAAAATATTGTTATTCTGAGGCCTGGACAGTTCCCTCTAAACATGGTTGTACTCAGTTTGCATACATAATCTTTCAGTATCTAATTACATATCTTCATGATAATCTCTGCTCTGGATGTGCACTGACCATGCATGATTTCCTAGCTTGTTAGGATACTGAAAGAAAAAAAAAAAAAAAGAAAAGAAAACAATCCAGTGTATATTGACTGGAAATTAATTCTTATTGTGATCCAAGGTGAATATTAAAGAATGAGATTAACAAATTTAAGGTAGAAAGGACAATATTATTCAGGAGGCTAAGAAAAAATAAAGGCAGGTGAAAATAATAAAAAATAAAATAAAGACAAGGAAAAGTTTATAAAAGAGATAAATGGTAAAGGAGGATATAAACAACTGAAATTTTGTTTCTGACAACCTACACTCTGGAAGTAGCCACTTTATATCATCCGCTGCACCTGACTAACAGTAACACCAGCAAGCCTTATGATTGGAGGGTGAGAAAGAAATGCTTAAAATTATTACCCTTAGGAATGCCACAATAAATACAAAAGAAGGTATTTGTAGACTTTTATAAAAAACAAGCCTTAAAACTTGCAATGAGTGATTTTTGTATGTTAACAGGTTTTCTCAGTTTACAGGAACAAATATGGCCTTCTAATAAATTTATTTCTAATTTATTTCATTTTAAAGAACCATGATGCTTGAAACCCATGACTGAATACTTGACTTCTTAAGTAAGTGTAGGTTTGATTTCTAGCCCTCTAAAAATTTTAAAGACATATTTGAATTCCTAATTCTAACTCTAGCAGATGGCTATCAGCAGGATTAAAAAAAAAAAACCAAAACATAATGAGAAAATTGTCAGAAGTATATTAAAGGCAGAGTCGGAAAATTGAATCAATTGCTTAAAGGACCCCAGAGGTTTGTGAGAGAAGGGCAGAAAAATATGCTAAGGAAAAGTGATGTTTGATATGAGAATTAGAAACAGAAGGATAAGCTGATAGAAACAGGAACTGCTTGTACCTATTGATATTACACTTGGGGAAAAAAACTTGTGTTAATCTGTAAAGCCACAGCCATTAAGATAAAGAAAAAAAGGTTATTTGTTTGGACAAGCTCTAACCTAATTAGAGAAAGCATCTGAACTTTTTTTTTATTTTTAATTCCTCAGAAATTTACAGGGCAAAGGAAGCATCTATATTTATCCCAGTAAAACAGATACTGCACACAAAGGGAAAGAAAGTGGCTGTGGGGTTGTTGTAGGTATTGAAGAAAGCTATCCTCCTGCAACCATTCAGATGCTTCCAACACGGTAGGTGATCATCCTAGAATGTATTTTAGAATTTCTGATAACTTCAACTTCTGCATGCATAAGATTTTATTTATTTTTCTGAGATTCAACTTTCCTAGCCTGTCTCACAGAGTGCATTTGTACAGTTAAGCAAATGCCTCTAGCTGCATTACCTTCCTGATTAAAAAGCCTGTGAGGGAAGGGAGAATGAAGATCATGGTCGAGGTCACACAGAAAATTTCTGCCTCAATTTACAACTTGTTTCTGCAGTATGTATGTTATTATAGCTATTATTATGAGAAAGACCAAAAATCAATGGGTTATTCTTGTGAACCAAAGACCCAGGCTGCACTGTACTTATCACAGGCACTCTGAAAAAGCAAAGTACTTAAAGACATAATTAACTTGGGATGAGTGGCCTGGCTGACTTCAGTGCTGTACCTTCTCATGTGAAAAACTTGTTCAAGAGAAGTAAAGAGAAAACACTTGTTGACCTTGATGGAAATTTCTTTTCCTGATTCCTGTCACAGGGTATTAATAATATATAAAGCAGACTAAAATTGCCCAAAGTATTTTTAAAAGAAATTATTAACATTAACTATCCACTCCATCCACTTCTATATGCTGCCATGGAAAGGTTAATTAAAATAGTCACAGTTGTTTTATTTGTAACACAAGTTAAAAGTGTTTAACTACATATGGACAAATTTTAAAAAGCGGATTTTACTTCTCGAAAGCTTATTAAACTATTACACTAGTTCTATTAGTCACATCTGTTGTCAAATGCATTGGAAAGTTTTCTCAAGACTTTAACATCTTTCTGCAAAACGCAGGAATTTCAGTATAAAGATAGTTGCTTTCCTCTGTGTATCATCTTTCTGATTCAGTTCCCTTTTGGTAGCATAACCTGGCTTTTTGTAGCATACATTCACACAAAGGGCTGGCTCCTCCAAACACTGAAACTGCTCAGCACTTCTGAAAACCAGACCCAAAAAGGGCTAAACAATATGTAAGAAATCATGACAGTCTTTTTTTTTAGTAGAGATTGCTTATCTGAAAGGCTGATAGGAAGCTACAATAGCACATTTTGAGGCAAATAAGAGTTAATTACCCAGCCACTCTTCACTTTTTCATTACAGAGGAATAAAATAAATGCTCCAATGAAAGTCTATTCACATGACTGAAAACCAGGGCTGAAATCTCAACCACAAAAATTCAGCAGCACACTTTGTTAGAAAATTATGGCTGGGATTTCATTATGGATTTAGAAATATTGCAACTGTGAAAAAGTAAAAAATGTTAGGAAACTGTAGAGGGCTTATGGTTATGGCTCCAAGAACCTTGTAACCATAGTTTGCACTATTTCTAAGCTGTTGCAGATGTTTATTTTTCACCTCCATGCCACTAAAAAAAGCAGGAAAGCTTAGAACTCACAAAACCTTCTTAATTTTGGTCTTGGAGCCCAAAATAGAATACAGGAGAAAAAAAATATGTGAAGACAGTAGAATGCTCTTTGAATTTCCTTTAATGGTACTGCAAGCTTTCTGCAGGAACTGTGGGACTGCTTTTTAAAAGTGCAACATATGGCACCTTTTGATATAGAGAGGTTGAGCCACCATCAGACACAGTTAGCAGCTTCCCCTCAGACAGATGCACTCATAGTTTTTATTTCCTGCTCCCATACCTCCTGCAACATGAGGAACTGGATTGAGTGGCAGGGTATCAACCCAGAAATCTGCTACTTAGAGCAGATGTAGTATCTCTCTTTATCTGAACTAGTTGACTGATGTTACTTTTATGAGTAACAGACAGAAATAGGTTGTCTTAGAACATGATTCATCTGACTTATTTTTAGACATTTATTTTAGTGGGAAGTGAATCACAAGCAAAGAGTGTTTATTTCTTTCCACTGACATTATCAAAAGACTAAACAACTAGTTCAGACACCAAAGTCTATATTTATCCTGATGAATCCTGTTCATGGAAGCAAAATACTCCCTGCAGGGGTTGAAATGAATATCCATGATTGGATTCAGGGAAAGAAGTAGAGTGTGAAAGTCATGAAAGCTCTAGAAAGAGTCAGCTGAGTATGGGTATTTTTGAATCCTGAGAAGAAATTTCATTCAATTTGGCTTGAAGTATAGATTTAAGTGACACTAAGTGTGTCTGGAGGCTTTTTGCTGAATGATTACTATTTAACAAAATTTTACAGTAGAATCTTCTTACAGATGGTAAATAAAACATGTTATTTTCCAAAGATCTTTCATGAATTTCACTTGTCTTTGTTCCTGAAAGCACAGGAATCTACCTGTAATCCAGAAACAAGGTGACCTATAGGTACCCTTCTGGCTGGATATAAATAAATTTGAAAGATTTCATTTCAAGACAATCAAGAACTATAAACTCAGCTGACTATGGGGAAGCACTTCTGGAAGGAGAATGCAAAACACAGAGAATGTGACTAGCTTCGAAGTGGTGACAGAAGATGAATGGACAGGTTAGAAAACAACACACACCAGTAAATCAAATTCTGATTGCAACCATTTCTATTCTTTCCAGACTCCTGAAACAATTATGTTGTGTTTCAACTCACTATAGCCTGAACTGTTATTGTTTTGATTAAGCCAGGCATCTGAAAGCTGCTCTGATGGTCTGAACAGGCAAAGCACTCTACTGTTTTCTTTCAGATACAGGTCTGTGTGTGTAGGGCTGAGACAAATTGCCTTGTGTCTCATTGGCTACACTTACAGTGAAGTTAAAAGGATGAGGGAGCAAGGCTGAGCACTGCCACGACTGACTAGATCATTAATTTCATAGCAGAATTCCTGTTGTAGTTTTGTCTTGGGTGAGGTAGCATGAATATAGATTAAGACTTTACCATGAACCAGGAATCATTTCCATCACATACTTTGGATGATATCATCCTCTTATGGGAGATAGAAGAAATTAACTGCTTTTGATGCAATGTAATTTATGCTGGTCCACATTATCTCAAGACCAGAGACAAAAAAATCTCGTTTCCTACATGATTATCATCATCATGGTCATGTTCAGTTTTCCTGACTGGTGGTGGTGTGTATGTCTTTATATTTGTTTGGGCATTATAGGCTGGGGCTGCAGAGAATATTCTTTCAGTTTTCCAGAATACCGAGTTTGAGTTGCTTGCAAAACATAGTAATGTATTTTTTTTACCGTAGGGGCCCAGAGGAACATCAAAATGAGAAACTGGGCTTTCTATGGCTGAGGCTGATCGATTAATTCAATGTCTGCTTGTGTCTGCCTGGCACCAGTAAATATGCCAAGGATTAAATCTAGGTAATCAGATATAGTTAGGCATTAGACATAAATCCGAACTGCTTTATGGACCTGAAATGACACTGACATTTTAAAAGGTGTTTTATTAAAATTTTAAGGTATTATTTCATTTATTATTTCTCCAATGGCACTTCTACATAAATAGCTACTTTTGTGACATTATGACTATGTATAACTGTGGGATCATAGGTAAACTTTACAGTACATTTATATCACAGGGACAGATTTTTTGAAGTCAGGAGCCTTGTAAAAAAACATGAGGTGTGTCTTTTTTTGATTTTATTTAGAAGTTTATAAGCCAGATCTAAAAATCTAAATCTGATAACCCATTGGATTGGTATTTGAGTCATTAGAACACCCAATTTACTTCCAGTGTGAAAATCTAACAATTTAATGGAAAAGTAAAAATATGATGGCATGTTTCCATAAGGACAATTTTTTTACCTAAAATGAAATTCTAAAAAGTTCTAATAGTTATATTAGCTCTAATTGTCCAATATTCTAGTAATGTAATAGTTCTGATAGTTTTTAAAAGTTGTAAGACAAAATGTAACCTAGGTTCGAATTAGTCCCAACTTGTTTGCAAAACTGTAATTTTCCTCTCAGCTCAAATATATTGATATAGAATTACAGTTGATAATGTACATCTGTACTGCAGTGTAAATAAAGCTGTAAAGGGACTGTAGATCCAGAACATATTTTATTAATTTAAAACATAAGTATCATAAGCTCTTGGTTAAAGTTAAAAGTAAAAACAAGCAAGTACTTGCAAATGACACTGATTATTCCCTGTCTTGATTAATATTATTATGATTTGGATGTATTGGTTTTCCAGGCTGAGATTTTAATAGTAGTATCTTTTTTATTATTATTATTTAGTTCACTGATGTTGTCGTTTCCAGACAGAATTACTGGTTTTCACTTATATAAAATTAGACAAATTTGAACAAAACGTGTTCGTCCCTGTTCTTCACTGTGCCAGCAGCTGTTCCAAACCTGTAAGTGCACTTCTTTGTGCTTATTTTTTTGGGCTTATACCACAGTGTTTGTGTATTTGTACGGTACTTAGATCCATGGTGCTGTGATCATGACTAATATGTTTTATTAGACCTTGAAAAAAAGGATCTATTCCCTTTTCATTCTGATAATGCTTTTGAACTCTACCATGCAACTTAAGCAGTGTATATTTTGAGATCAGGAACAGAAGACATTTAATCAGGGGGTTTTGCGGTGAAACATAAAGTAAATTCTTAGTATATAGAATAGAATGTTTTATAGATAAATGGCATTCAGTCTGTACAATTAGTTTCTTGCCTTAAGTATATAATTATTTTTATATTTCTTCTATTGGTATATCATGCAGTTTAATCAAAGATCAAGTAATATTACTGTGCCTTTGCTTATTTTAATAATCTTCATATAAATAAAAATTCACCTTCAAGTAGAAGTAAGCCAAGAACTACATAATCCTTCTTATTCTCTTTTGAGAGTCAATGTTAGATAAAAAGTGGAGGTTAGAAGAAAGCAATACAAATGAAACACTTTTAAAACCTGGATGTTTGTAACTTAGGCCATCTTCTTGTTATCCTCCAAGAAAGAGTCAATAAGGCTGACTTTTAGTATTCCTTTGTGCTTTATATGTATGTTTCTGGAAAAAAGTCATCTAAGTAGAAACCGGTCATCTGTTCTTCAGTGGTTTTGCCAGTTTGTGAAAAATACAGTTCAACTCCTGCAAAAAAAAGTGTGGTTTTTTTTTTTTAATTTTTCATTAGTTAATCAACTTTAATTAAAGAACAGGATATAGGACAGAAAAGCATTAGCTCTCTTGTTTTCCCAGTAGTCTAAATAAAATACTTCACACTGACAAAGAAAGAAGAGTATTCGAAATTTATACTAGGAATCTAGACAAAGAAATCTAGAAGAAAAAAAATCCCTTGTCTGGTGAAAAAAGTGGTTGCTGAATCGAAACAGTCGACTAGGAAAAAAAATTAGAAGGGAAATCTTCCACTAATAAGGCTATTTCTTATGTGATTCCTAAGGATAAGTTCCCAGTTTGTTGTTTTGGTTTTTTTTTCTTTTCTTTGGTATCTTTATGAACAGAACATAGAGACAGGTTATACAAATGTCACAAAAGCAGGTGGAAGAGGAAGCTAGAGTTAGGATTTGTGCTTTAATTCAAATGAATATAAGGTCATGAACACAGAAGTGCGGAAAAGGTCATATTTGTAGCATAAAAGGTTTGTCAATACTTTGAAAAAAAAATTACTTCAAGAGGGATGAAGCAGCAGAATGTATCTTACATACATTATGTAAGATAACGTATGGAACGTGTATTTTCAGCATGTGTATTTGTGCTCCTATTATTTCATGGATAAATTGGGAAACATCAAATATAAATTGGAAGGGGATTTTACCTTTGTATACACTGTGGAAATAATTATTTGTTTAGTGTTCACTTTTGGTAACTGTACCTCAATAAAGGATTACTAAGTACTAGAAATGGTTCTGAAAATAAAAGAAATATTAATAGATGAAGAAATATCTCTTAGTAATGTATGCATTAGGAACTGTTAAAGGAGTCACCAGAGTCTGCTGGAAGGATTAAACCCAGAATCTTAGGAAAGATAAATTTCGGTGTAAAAATAGACATTTGATTTACCCATGGGTATAGTCTACTGTGTATTTTGTCTTGGCTTAACACATCTATAGCTTCTGCACTAGACAATGGGGATTGGTTGTTTATTTGGTGTTTTTTGTTTGTTTGTTTTTTTAAGAATTAAAAATAAAATCTGGAATTCTTTACTAAGGTAAGATTCACTTTCATATTTTGTAACAATATCAAAGGGATTACCAAAAAACTTTGTGATTGGCATCATCATGATAAATAAATTTATGCACAGTAGGTCAGAATGGCCCCTCTTAAAGTTCCAACTGCTGTAAATGTTTAAATGCTCTAATAAAATGAGACAGAGTTTACACTGGAATGTAGAATTTTGCTTTAAATGAAGAAAATAAACAGAAGGGAAATATTTTTGGAGGTAAGGTCAATTCGTAAGCTATGAATTTATTATAGAGTCTTGAAAAGAAGGGCTAAATATCACCTTTTTTTGTTGTTCCAACTTCCTCTTTCTCTTTAGATTTACTTTTCTTCCCATCACATCTCCCAATCTCTCAGCTTGCCACGGCTTGTCATTATTTTTATTACCTATTGTCACTCACTTCCTCCTCCTCGTTTCCACTTAGTGCTTAATAACCCTGTCATAACCTTGGAAGAAAATATAGAATAGGAAAGTGAAAATACATCATTTTCACACTCCGCAGTTTCTGCAGGTGCTGCCAACTTGGCTCCCTGAGGCTCACCATTCATGCTGCCCTCACAACAATCAGCATCAGGATGATTCAGCAGAGCTGGACTGTGAGAAAATTCCTGTGTGAGGGTTTCCTGAGGAAAAAGGTGATAATGCTATTATGTAGCAGCTTTGCAGCTGAACCTGAGCTTTCATGCTACAGCACCAAATGGAGCAATATTGAATTGTTTCATAATTGGCCCATATGTACTTCAAGTATTCCCGAATTCCAAACAAGGTATTTGTATAAACTTATGATGCTGCTTGCTGTGGTCAGGCATTGTGTGTATATAACTTAACTAGCTCAACAGTTATCTATTTATATTTAAGTTACAGTTAAAAGTACTAATCATGGAACAGTACTCCACTAGATATTAATTTTCAAGTGGTGCAGACAAATAGGGATGGATTTGTAGAGTGATCGGTTGATACTGTGATCCCAGTGACTTCTGTGCATACATTTTAGAAGGTGTTTGCTTCAGACTAATTCTGGCCCATTCATGTGGCCAGCTGCCCGTGAGTTCAGTTCCATGTGATTTCATCCATCTTATGGCACTCAAGGGTCATTGTGTGATGTGAAGCGAAGCATAAGAGGTGACCAGTGGTGACCAGAAGATCCACTTCAAAAGTTCAGTCCTGTTCCAAACTGAAACACAAAACGAGATATCACCACTGTGTACCAAGAATACAAACACATTCACATGGCAAAAAGCATATTTCTGCTATGAGTATATTACAGGCTTTATTATTGAAACATCAAAATTTTCAGTCAGGAGGAGGGAAAATTAAAGAAGTCAATAAGTCTTTACTAATTAGCCAGATAGGCAATGCTACCAACATCCCACTTGCCAGATCTTTTTAAATTTTTTTAAAACATACTTGGAGAATGTTGAATTCAAGGAGAAATGGGTGTAGAGATATAAATGTGATATTACTTTTTTAAAAGGAAGAGGTTCTTAAAGAAAAATGTATCGAATGAGATAACTTGTGCAGGGGCTACATTTATACTTAATTTTTTTGTAGAGAATGCCATATATATTAGCTTATTACATATACTTTTTCATTTCCTTAAACTTGCTTTATGTACCAGATTTTATACCAGATTTTATACCCCAATGGTAACTTACATTCTCAACAACAGGGTTAAGTTTTGCAGTCCTTAAGTCATTGGCAAAGAAATTATACAGTTTTCAAATAACGCTTTTGAAATTTTGACCTGTGCTTTTTATAAATAAATGAAAAATCATTTAATGAAATAATACATCTTTCTGAAACATTTAACTGGTCTACCAGTTTCTCTGAAAGTCACTAAAATCACTGTTGTTGGAGCTGGAGAAGTTATCAGCCACCTATCTATAAAAATTAATGTACAGTATCAGAGTTTATAGAAAATAAAGTAGTTAAATAAGTGTGTTTAAGTTCATTTAATTATCTCTACTTTTCTGTAGTATCATATTAAATGAGTACTAAAGGTTTTGGATTTAATTATTTAAACTTTTCACAATTAAACGTACTTTACACTTTATGAGGTAGTGTAGTATATAGATATATGTTTCATTAAGGATGACTGAATTAATTTTTCATATATACAGTCATATGTTCAGATTCTTTAGGCTTTAATCATACTATACAGGCAGTACCGTGTAGGGTTAATTTTTTTTTATGTCCTAAATATTGCAGAACACTTTTCTGTCAACACCAACACTGATTACTGCCATAGACAGAAGTTCCTTTAAAGATCAGACATACCAGCATAAATAAACACTCAGTCTACAGAAGAAAATTATAGTGCATCATGCAGATTGCATTTGTAATTATTCAGAATGCCTTTCCTTGTTGAGGAACCAAAACAAGCAATCCTAAAATAAAATACGTGCATGGGATAATTTGCACTAGTTATAGATTATTTACCTGGGGAACACTTTGTTCAACTGTAATTATCTTCTGGAATGATTTATGAAGTAGTATCTTCTTCAAAAATGTAATGAAGTAAATTATAGGACTATCTTTCATTCATTAGGAGAATGAGAAATTCAGAATTACCGTATCTTAGATTGGCAATAATGTGCAAAAGTACTAATTTGAAACCTAAGCATAAACATTTGCTTTTAAAGTGTTGTCCTAAAGAGTGGCCAGGAGAGGTTTTGTGTTTCTGACAGAGCAGCAACATGTTGACCAAACATGTTCCAAGTCCTTTTCCCTTCTCTTTAGAACACACTTGTAATTCCTGCTTCTAAAAAGAACAGATTGCAGGCATTTAGAGCCATTCAAAGGTTCTAGTAAAGCACAGGTGGGTTTTACAATTTCCACTTAAGGTAACTAGTCTTGGTGATGTCTCTTTCAACATAACTTTAAAGCACCTCTTATTGCTACTCTGTTCACAGGTAGTATGAACAGAGTACTTAGGACTTGGAGTACAAGTTACCTGTTATTACAGCCATGCAGTGTGTGAATTGGGCCAGTTAGTATACTAGAAATTATACTGCTGGAGAAGAAACCATATTGGTTATTTTGCTCCAGGGAGGGAGGAGAGCATGGAGAAGAAAAAAAGAACGGTCTTTGAAACAACAAGTGAGGTTGTAAAGAAAATTATTGTCCAAATTCCCAACTTGATTGTCTTAAACAGAAAATCTATCAGATACATCTGTAAGGATGCATTTTAGTGCCCTAAGTGACTGGAACTAGTATTTTCACAACTTAGACACCCCATTATTAAATAGAATCAAATGTACTGCACTACTGCATTTATCTGCTGAACTGTGTGTGTTTATTCACTCTCTGACTACAGAAACTCCCTAAACTACTTCTCCTCTACAATGGTCTATCCCTTCAAAAGAATCTAACATGGTTGAAGGACATGGTCTCAGACAAACCTGTTACACAGAAGGGAATAAAAATTCACTCTACCGATACATAGTTCAAAAAGGTAGGTAGTTGTCATCACGAAATTGGGTTGTCTTTTCCAGACGTATTTTAATCTTCACCCTCTGTTCTTGTTAAGTATTTTCAGTTCAAACAAGGTTGTAATTATGGTCTCATAATGAAAGGACCACTTAGAGGAATACTATATCTACCCTGAAAATCCTTTAAAAAATATTGGGCTTTCCTTCCAACAACTTTATGAATGTCTTGTTTGCTTTAAACAGTCCGTTAGCAGAATGGATACTCTTATGACTCCTGGAATGTGTTTTTAAAAATATGATTAAATTCCTGCAATATGAATGCATGCACTTGCACATAGCAATGTTTGCAAGCATGTGTAAGCAACCCCTAAACTCATTTAAGATAATGTCACCAGGCAACTGATAAGTAAACGAAATGGAAATGCAAATCCAAATGTCCACATCCTAAAGCCTTATAGGGATACTAAGCAAGTTCTAAATGTTTGTAAGGAGATCAGAGAGAGTGGACATAAATATATGCACTGAATCACAGGCACCAGAAGGTGGTGTGTCCTTGAGACGTATGATGCTTCTTCTGATGAAAGTGAGACCTGCCATACCAAGGTTACTCCAGGGCAGCTGTCATGGGGGAGCCCTTTCCCTTCCTAAAGAGTTCTAGAAAAAAATGTATTACTCCAGCTGCTGAAAAAGGGTGCGTTTACTCCCTCTTTTGTTTTGTCCTCTCCTTGGCTCTCATTATCTGATACAAACAAGTAAATTCAGCTACGGAAACTTCCCTGCTTAATGGTTTTAAAATACCAGGCATGTATAGCAGGGATAGAATATCTTGGGAAAACTAAAGAGTTTGCCACATACTCTGTAAATGTATCTTCTTTCATTTTATTTGTTTATTTTTCATGTTGACACGTTTACTTATTTTTCAGCTGTTGGTAGCTGACACTCTCAGAGTTTGGGTACCAGGCTTTCTGTGGTGGGACACAAGAATGACTTCTCCTAAGCCAAATTTAATTGATTTCGTAGAGACTTACTCTTTTTGCTAACTCTGCTGGAGAGAACCAGAAAAGTCTGGTTCTCACGAGTAAGGAGAACCAAAAAAACACATATACGTAGATCAACTGAAGAGGAAATTAGCTCTGCAAAACCACCTTGTTAAGCTGCATGTGAAACTAGAAATCTAGGCATAGGATTGTTTAGTAAGTAACTTATTTAGACATTTCAACACTCAGCAGAGAACCTCTGAACATGGTAGAGTTGAATGAGTCTGAATTCAGTCCCTTTGCTTATCTTGCAAATGAACAGTGTTGTTCATGTGCCTGTAATATGCCAGTTTAACCATCTGTAAAAAACAAGCAAACATAACAAGTCTTGCCCACGACTTGTTAGTAATTTCACCATTTTGGAAATGGGAGATCTGGAGTCCAATTTGCCATGGGGAAAAAACTTCACAAGTCTTGTGTTTTAGATGAAATTAGCATCAAAATGATATATTGATTTATTAATGGCAGACACTTAGCTAGCAGTAGATGAGTCATACACTCAGGATCAATATCAATAATACAACAGATAAACTACAACAATGGGTGCTTAAAAACTTTGTAAAAAATTGGAAATCTCTGAACATCCTTTAAGGATAATGACAGAAAATTCTAATTACCTCCACGATCACACACACACACACACACGTACCTATAGTGTGTAGGGTAAAGAGCACACATAGCTTTCCTCTTCCCTACTTATACAATCTCTAATAGCAGATACAGCCACTTACAACCTTGTGACACTTGGTTCTCTGCTCTTTAGTTTATACCAGGACAACTCCCATCCAGGTGGACCCTTTGTGTTGGAACCAGACAGACTCAAAGCATCCATAAAGCACGATGCCTAAACAGGGCTTAATAGCTCATGCGCAATAGACCAAAATAGTCCTGAGATGAGATTTTTTCATGACTCTGCTCTACAGAGACAAAGAAACTCAAAATTTCTGGCACTGCAGTTCAGTGCCAGACAGGTATTCCTTTGTGTACATAATATTCATCAGACTGTTTTAGGGCATGGATTCCTCACCATATGCAAATATTAGGCACCACACTGCAGAGCTAAACTTCCTGTGCAGCGCTCATTTAGCTGAGCTGTGGCAACCACAGAGGGTCAGAGATAGGCTCTGCCTGTGCCTTGTGTGTGCCAGGGCAGTAGGATCCTCATCCTCAGCCCTCTACTTGGCACCTTTATGCGTTATCAGATATAACTTGGTCTTGTGCACAGAGTTTGATAGTAGCTTTTATTACATCTAGGGCAATTTTGATTTTAATTCAACCAAATAACCTTTCTTTTCTTTGAAAAATCTCATTAATAAAGGCATTATTTGTCATACATACTAAGGTTTAATTGCATTGTGTAAAGCCCCACAGTGCTTACATTAAACCGATTTTAATCTAAATGAGAAGTCAACGGGTTTCAAAACAAATTGCACTTTCTGATTTTAATGCCAGTATTTCTTTTACTTAATATTGTAAATGATGCTTTATTTGAAAGTGTTTTCTGTTTACCAAAATTATTGTACAAAGAAATTAAGTGCTCAAGCATGTATGTGGAAGACATTTAAATGACATTTGTAAATCAGAGACTCAATTTGGAAAAATGCATGCCACTTACAACTAAGAATACAGACTGGAAAAATCATACACAGTACAACTCTAATTGCATTCTGAAGTGGGAAAAACAGTATTTGGATTCTTACCACCAATCAGAATATCAAAGCAGAACTCCACTAATCAAAACAAAAAAAAAGTGCCACTTCCCATTTCCAAAGTTTTCCTCATATCTTATCTCTTCTTTCAAGATCATTTAGTCTTTTCAGCATACTCCATTCACCAATCTCTGGCCCGATATTCTGGCATTTAGCAAAGCAAGCTGCTGTCTCAACAGGGTATGGTGTGAGCGTAGTGATAATACAAGAAAGTCTAATATGCAGGCACTCAGAGAAGTTTCTTTTCTTTTTTCAGGGAGCGACTTTATTTCTTTTAGAAACTTCCCTTTTCCTTATTTTGAGAAATAAAAAAATTAAATCTTTCCTAGAGCTTTGATGAATCTTGAGAGTTAGCAAAACTCCTGACACTTTGGTGTGGTTTTGGAGTGTGAAATCTGTACACTACTTCATACAGACAAAATGAACACTGATGATTTTAGGCCTGGATTCAAATCTATGTCAATATATAAACATAGCTCCTATATAATATTAGAATTACTCTTTAAGTGCATTGACTAAATGGTCTTACTCTGACCAATAATCAAGCAATGAAAATGTATAGGTTACTACGGAAGGCAACCGCAGACAATCGTAAATCCTGTTATGCGTTTTGTTTACTGAAGATGTTTTGCAGCATACAGTGATAACCTTTGGTGGACAAATGAGGGATAGCATTTGAAATAATCCCTTAAGAGTTTTGAAAAAATTACTTTGCCACTCAACCCTTAATCACTTTCAAAATTGCATGTTTTTTACAGAAACTTTTTCTTGGATACTCAAGAGAGTGTAGCTTTATCATTAAAGTCTTTCCGAGATAATAGTTCAAAAACTACCAGTAGGGAAGGAATTATAAGAAAACTGATCTTAGACTTTTGCAAATGGCTCAGAGTAGAATGGTATTAGAGCTATGGAAAACTCAACAGTTCCACTTGCCAAGAGATTTCAACTGTTTTGTCCCCTTGGGGGCTTTATTCAACTCGCTCTGTGCACTTTTCCACTCCCAATTCCACTTCTGTTACCTTGAGCTCTGTTCATAAATCGTGTGCTCCAGCCTCCTGAACACCTCTGCTTATCAACACCTTTCTTGTATTCAAGGGACCAAAAACTGGGACAGGTGTGGTTTAAGGAATGCTGAGTAGAGATGGGGATGATTACTTCCCTTAGTCTCCTGACTGGGCTTATGGTAGTACAGCCTAGGATGTAGTCAGCCCATTGTCCTACCAGGGTTTAATGCTCCAGCTTGTTCCCAGAGGATCCCAGGGCCTTTTTGGCAGAGCTGTGGTCCCACCAGTGAGTGCCCAACCTGTATCACTGTAGAGTAATGTGTAATATGTAAACATATGTGTATATGTATTACATATATGTATATGTGATATGTATTTCTACGGAGAGTTAAAGTTGTATGGAACTGTGATATCTTTTTCATTTTGGGAAGTTTATTAGTGAAAAGAAAAAAACCTAAAAATTTGCTTTATGTAAACCTGTCTCTTCCAGTACTGGCAGACAAGAGATAAAATCAGTGCTGCAGAAATGTTCAACTTCATGTGCAATTGTTCTATTAAGGGTAACTATCACAGCACCACTGAGGATGAGCTATTACATTTCCAATAGGTTTAACATTAAAGCACCAGTCATGATACATACCATGTCATAAGAAACATCCTTACAAATGTAGTTGCCAGGACTGATGGGCAATGAAATTTGTTGCCTCTCTAGATGGTGAAGCTTATTGCTGCAGGAAGTAATTTAGGTTCTTGAAAAGTAACAAAAGGGTTTGAATATTCATTTGAATTACCAAGAATTGTTACAGTGAAAAACAGCAAAAATATTGGAATATCAGATCTTGTTATTTCGATGGAACACTAGTGTAAAACCATGAGATCAAAAGGAAATAGAAAAGTGAAATTACTTTAATACCATTGGTCTGAATCAATACAACAATTTCCCTAAGGAAAAGAGCTGCTATTCATTGTCTCATTTCAGCGATGATTGAAGAATCGTAGGTCACCGATGAAGAGTTCCAACATTTAAAATGCAATGTAGGTAGGAATACAGTTAGGGATAAGCAATAGCAATTATTCAGAGAGAAATTGTGAGGGAGGATGCTGTATATAATTTTATCAGATACCTCAAAGAAAAAGTTGCAAAAAAAAGTAAAAAAAAAAAAAAAAGTCATTCTCTCATATTTCTACAAGACCCAAAGCACAGAGGGAGAGGAAAGGAGGGAATAACATCTATCAAGGAACCTCATCCCATACAGCAGGTGAATGGCTTTTATATTAGACAAACAACAATATTAATAAAATACAAGGGACTGCAGGCACTCATTCATACTGAACCTCAAGCCATCAGGAGTTGGTGGCAGCAGTGATTATATCAATGAAATCTATGTTCCCTTCAGTGCCCTCTGCTGACTAGCTGACTTTGGTAATTATAAACTGCAAGGCATTAATTGTGAAACAACTATTACCATCTAACTTTATCTCTAAGTAAATATGTATTTAATGGAAAACTCTGGGACAGGAGTGCAAAAATGTGGTTGCTCTTGCCCGTCTTGTAAATGTATTTTTCTTTGGTGGGTGGTATTTTAAGAATTCATACACTTTGTTTACATATGATAGTATTATCTTTGTTTACATATGATGGTGTTATCTTTGTGGATTCATCAAATAAATGTCATCACAATTGTTATGTCATTAAAAGAACAGTGATATATCTGTAATAAAACCACAAATAGAAACTTGCTTGACCTTAGTTATAAACCTGCCTCTCAAGGTGAGTTTAAAAGCCTCGAGCAAGGCTGAAACTAGATTATTTTGTTTGAACAAGTAGGATGATATTATGGACTTGTTTGGACCTTGACAGTCAGAAATCAGGAGCTGGAATATTTCTAAGTGTTAGACAATTTAGCTGTAGATTAGGATGCCAAAGGTTTCAAATGAAAACAATCCACTTGCTGTTCTGTATGCTGTGAATAGAGATTGTGATCAGACTTTACAAAGAACTTTAGGAAGGGCACAAACAAACTTTAACAACCAGGACTTAGTCAAAAGTGTTTGTCCTCTCCCACTTCATAAAAATATTTGGATGATCTGAAAATCCTCAAATCAAAAGTTTGAGCCATCTAAGTTTCTTCTACTACTGCTAATGCAGGTGGCTCAACAAGTCCAGATACCCTATATATTTTTGTCTTAATGAGAACTCCCTCTTTCCCCAGAAACATTGCTCTTTCACAAGAGGCCACTTGTAGAGGGAATAAAGAAAGACTTAGTTGATACCAGCCTTCTCCTCTCTCTGTTCCTGGACCAGCCCCCTGGTGAGGGGATTTTCATGAGGCTTTGTTTGAAATACAAGTGTCACAGCTTCATGTGCCTCCATATTGAAGGACAATTTAATATCACTGCTTGTGAACTCATTCCCAGGAGCTTCATGTTGCTCTAATTTTCAGCTACCTAATTTCTGGTGGGATGGATAAAAGGGACAATGCAAGTGGCAAATACAAGCTAGTCCCTCCTGCTGCAAAAGCTAAGAAAAGTCAGCTGGAATGTGTGAACACATGTAGCAGCAATGGAAAGCAATAAGCTCCACAAAACAGGAGCTCCCATTCAATTTATTTTATGTTCTTCAGCAATGAGCTGCATAACCTTCCTGGAAAGTTGCCAAAATTTGAATTACATTATCTGTACTGATTTACAGTTCTGTGTTGGGAAGTCTAAAAATTGTATTGTTTGGAATGTGAAGCATCATTGCCACCTCTTTGAGCTTAAGAAGTCTGTGAACCACAGCTTTGTCGTTCAAAGTCATCATTAATTATAATTTTAAGAACACATTGCCAAATTCTGCAGTGGTTATTCACTCTGCCTGTCTCTGGACAGAGTAAACAGAGCAGTAGATATACCATTTTTTCTACCTTTGCCTCAATGATAAGGTCTGTATGAGATAAATGATACCTGTCATATCCCAAAGTATAGTTTTTGTTGACAAAATTACTTCAAAACATCTCAAAGCAGAAAGAAATTGATTAGCAACCATCAGACTTCGTATAATTTATCCTTTAGCATGCTTCAGTCATTTCTAGTGCAGTGTTAGTCAAGGAACTGCCAGAAGCTGAAACAGTTCAAGTGTCTTCAACTTTTTCTCTGCTGGATAAGCCTGTATTTACTGGATGTCATAAAAGGGATAGAGCACCCATCCTTCTTTCAGCCCCCTTTCTCTCATTCATCCTGTTTGCTCAAAAGGTCATATGACACAGTAAAAGTTGGGGGGTTGCATCACTGTGGCCCTACAATTTCATCACATGGAGCAAGGCCCAGACCAGCCTTGTCTCACAAAAAACATAAGGATGGAGTTCTTCATTCACAGGGCTTTTGAAACCTTTCTTAAGTGAGTAGCAATGGGAGATAGTGGCTCAGAAAATTGCCTTTTAAGGATATTTTATTTTCTTAGTTTCTCTCTCCTTTTGTGCCTATATCAGGAAAAATCACAACAACTTTATGGTAATTTTGATATGGAAATTTTCATGGTAGTTATGACCGTGAAACTCCTGCAGAGTTCAGAAATAAGGATATTAGGAATTTCTTCACAGACTTGATTCCCATCATATTGCCATGCACTGATGCACACAGTATCTCTGTAAGGTCATGAAACATTACTGATTATCATTCCCATTCTGTTTTTCAGAAACTGAGAGGGAAATTAGTTTATCTGAGGTTGTAGAGGCAGAACACAATCTTGTCTCCTTGTCTTTTTTGTTTGAGCTTGTCCTTTACCACAGGCTAATGAAATCTTTTTTGTGTCAGGCATCCACATGGTTTATAAAGGACAAAACATTCCTTATAGATGTGGGATGTAGGTCATACTCTGGGGCACTGCTGAGAGGGAAAGCTACAGAAAGTTGTTTTTTCCTATGGGCTCATGGACATTTGTTCTGGATGGAGTGAATCCACATGGGAATAGGTGCAGCCTGGCTTCAGTTTTAACTTGCCTCTATATAAAATGCTCCTGGCTTTACTTCCAGTGATGTGGAGGGCAGAGGACTGTTCCTGACCTTATTTTTTCTTCCTGTGTTAGTGATAAACTATAAGGTTTATGGGGGGATATGTAGCTGACTAAAGTAACACCTGAAAGCCTTTTTCTCCAAGTTTCTTCTGCTCCATTACATTTATTCACTCAAAGAAAATGTTTCGAATGTATGTACTTTTTCTTATGAGTGAATCTTGAAGTAAGTTTAAAAAAGAAAATAATATGAACATACGGATATTTTAAAAACCCTATACTTTCCTGAATGTAGACACCTATCATTTGATACATTTATTCTTTTTTGTCAGCATGGCTTGTTTAGGCCTAAATGTAAAAAAAAAACAACAAACACCAAAAATCCCATGTTTCAGATTACTCAGTGTAGCTGTCAGTACCAATTCCTACAGTCCATTGAGAGCCTTCTTGAGAGAGAACAACAGATCATTCGTATATTTTTATTTTTACTTCAGCACATAATTATATGGAGACTTATGGTAAAGAATTTGATTTTTATTCTATTTTTGGTGCTGATGATTAAAGGCAAGTGGGAAGAGAGACTATATTGATATATAACAGAAAAAAATGAAGGTATAAGGGTAATAAACTGATTATATTTCTGAGATATAAACAAACCAATGTCCTGTTCCACAATGCTGATAATTTGAGTTCTAAAATTCTATGCGTTGCATAACACTCCG
The DNA here is from genome assembly GCF_001715985.3 of Manacus vitellinus. NCBI lineage: Eukaryota > Metazoa > Chordata > Aves > Passeriformes > Pipridae > Manacus > Manacus vitellinus. The sequence goes on along the minus strand of NW_021938895.1, from coordinate 10,149,255 downwards.
AGTTTAATGGTGGAAAAGTCTTCTTATTGTAGAAGGAAAGCAGTGTGGGCCCAAATCCATAAATAGTCTTTCAGTGAAAGCATTTCCCCTTAACTTTTTTGAATAAAGAATATAAGATTAAAATATCTTCAGGTTTTCATTTTAATTTAAAATGGACACAGAGGTTGTGAAGGGATATCTGATGAGATTTATCTTCAGAATAAAAACAAATACAGATGTTCTCAGAAATGCATCAGAATAAGAAATAAATGAAAGCAAAATCAAAGATGTCAAAGCTACTGTGGATGGCATTAGTATTTGCTAACTACATTGTTACATTTGTGGGATATTCTGCTACTGCTATTAATTTTTTATTCAAAGCACATCAGTCACTTCTTTCTCCATGACAATATTTCCTCCCCTTAGAGACTTGTGTCTTTATGACACAGAATTTGTAATTTGGTTTAATGATGAGGCTCAATCAAATACTTGGAAAAGAAGAGAGAGCTGGTTGCAGTTCTATTCCAGACAGCAGCACCACCTTAATGTCCAGTTCCTGGAAGCACTAACCAGTGCATTTATCATCTGCCAGGTGTAGTCCTCTCTCTCTTCATCTCTTTATCTGTCTGGGGAGATAAGGAGGTATATTTACATTACAGTACTTTGATCCAGTTTAGTGTTTTACTTTTCTGTATGTTCATTCACTTGTATGTCCAGACCAGTGAAAGTAACATGAGAGAACTCTATTTTGCAGCTGGAGTGAAAAGTGAGAAGGTTTGAGTCCTGTGGAAGTCATATAAACACTTTGGTTGGGGCTGATCTCAAAAAAACTTAAGCTCCTTAACAGGTAATTCAGTTCTGAGAAGATGCTCCAACTGTAGTTTTCTGTATGGATGTTAAGAAAAATTGTATGATATAATTAATTTTTTTTCACAGTCCTTAATTCTTGTGGCTTACTTTACAAAAAGACAAAACTCAAGCACTCCAATAGAAAGGCAGTTGAGAGAGAATTGCCATTTAAAAGATAGATGAGACCAAAACTAGATATACTAAAAATACAAGGTCTTCCGAATATTAAAAATAGAAAAAAATGTCCTAAATCTTGCTGGAGAAAAATAATTATCTGTGATAGTTCTAAGAAGATAAATTAATTGCCTTAAAAATATGCTTTCTTATGTACCAGATATGAATCAGTATTTTTATGGATTTTTTAACTTAATGACCTAGTTATGTTGTATGATTTATGTTCATCAGAGACTAAATTTAAATTTTATCCAGGCAAATTAAGTTTTGCTTTTTCTTGTGTATTTCATGCCTCTATCAATAGCTTGAAAGTGTTAGGTTGTGGAGTTGAATTCAGTTTGTTGAGTAAGCCTAGTTCTTCACCCTGTCTTACTTCTCTAAATCCTCATCAGGGACTACTGTGATATCCACTTCTTTTTCTGATATGAAGGACAGTAGGCCAAAGTGTCTTTCTAAAACTTTGTCCACACAGCCTGTAGATGGTAAATTTAATTATTTTTCTTATTTTTCTTTTAAAGAAAAGAATGTTTCTCATATTTCTACTTGCGTCTGGTAATGGTCACAGAGACTTATTTCCTCTGTTTACTGAGGAATAATTATATGGGCAATTTTTATTCAAACAGTGATTACCCCTCAACTCTGAGTTTTTCTTTCTCATTGCTGCAGTTTAAGATCTGCAGAATGACAGGCATTGAGGAAAAATACTGAAAACTTCAGTGTGATGACTCCTTAAGAGTATTCTCAGGAACTTATCACGTTCTTAGTCCTTGAAATGATGGCCAAGATGTCTAATGATAGCAAGTGTGACAGATTGCTTGGACATGTAGGTAGATATGCAAAATGAAAGGGATAGCTAAGACTACCCTAACTGATCACAGAGTCTGACCTAAATTTCAACAAATAATCTGGAAACACAGTAGTACTTCCAAGCAGATTTTAAGCAAAAATTTCAGGAGTAAGAGCATACATATATAATTTATAACAAAATAATCTACACTTTCTGTCATGAGACACGGTCTCTGTGTGCTTTCCCACAAAACCTAATGGAAGACTGAACAAACAAACGGGTTTTAGTTTTAAATGACAAGTCTTAATTTCTTTTTTTAATCTACAGTCATAACTGAAGTGTGTTTTCAGAAAGGTGCCCCGACACTTCTCAGAATTCTGCCACTTGATTCATCAATTTATACAAAAATTAATCCACATTAAATTCTAATTTTAACTTAGATTGCTACTATTACAGCCTATCACAAACCATTCTCTGTGACCTTAATAGTTATTGTAATGCTGTACCTGTTGCCTTATTCATAGCATCTAATTTATGCAGGGTTGTTAAAATCACAATACAATACCCTTTCTTTATCTTATTTGGAATTCTGTATTTGATTCAAACATTCTTGACTTATAAGATTAATTTTCCTCTCTATATAAAATTATACAGTAATAAATATTTTTCTGGCATTGAAAGTAGAGAAGGTTCCCTTCACTTGCCCATACCGAGGAATCTAATGCCATTTAAGATGTCCTAGATTATTTTGCCTGCCTACACAGGGGAAAAATGTATTTCCTATGTCATATCTCCCACATCTGTGCATACATCTTAGGCATGCTAGGAATGAGGAGTCTAATAGCACTGGAAAGTTATGTGTAGAAAACTAAATTGAGACAAGGGACACTCCAAGATATGTGATTCATCATATCCATCTTTACCCTGCTAATTATGCTCAAAATGTGAGTTAAGAGCCTACTGTAGTTGGTGAAGTGAGAACTATACCTCTACAGGGGAATTCAGTCCAATCCAACATGGGGCTCAAATGCCTTTGCCTCACTGTAAGTATTCAGCGACCCTTGTGATCTCCTGTAGTAATTTACCAGGCCTACAGTTGCCACAAGAGCCTGGTTCTAAGTTCTCTGTGATAAATATCAGGTCCATGTGGGTACCTTGGATAGTTTAGGGCATAAACACTTGTATGTAAGCAACTGAGTCTCATTCCTGGTGAATGATTGCTGACCAATATTCTAGGGTCAACTGCCTGCCTTGATCCATCTGTGAAGTTCTACTGACTCACTTAAATTTAGGATTATAATGTCAGCTGAGAGGCCATAGAGAATCAGATATCTATGTGAAGCCGACGATGACAACGTTACACAAGAACTACAGGATATCTGTATCCTTCTGGATCAGCATGCAGAAGCCAAGTGAGATACTGTGAGATACTGTGAGATACTGTGGATCTTCTCAGACAATCATAGATACTGAATCAAATAGCTGAATCAAGTTTTGTGGCTCTAATAGTAATTCAGACCCTTATGTGCCTGCTTCCATCCATCCAAAGATCTAAATGTCTCAAACTAAACCCTTCCACTAGAGCCGATTTGTCTTTTTCCTCTAATACATGAGATTAAATCATCCTTCATTCCCCATTGATCTTTTCTTTGTAATCCTAAAGTACCATTTATGAAAGATCCCTCAGCAGTATACCTGAATGACACCTGATCATTGGTAGTGAGCATCTTACTGAAATGAAAGAGCAAAAAGCAATCACTGTGCAAGGCTACAACAGAAATTAACCTTTGTTACAATTCCAGAAAGAGAAACTTATATAGCTAAGGTGAAATTAATGGTCAGAATTGCACATAATGGTTCACTCTTTTTTATGTTGTAAGCCTATACAAATCAAATGTAAATTAAACATCTGCGTGTAGAAAAAATGCAGTCCTTCCCTTGAATTTGTTAGTTTTTGGAAACCAAAGAAGACATTATGAGCTGAAATGACAGAAAGATGACACAACACTCTCTAAATCTTTTAGGCAATAAAAAATCCCAACAAAATGTTGTAAATTGTGTAGGGCACCTGTTTCAGACAAAAAAAGAATATATCCTCTATTCAGATGAAATTAAATTATGGTGGCTACTAAGATTAATAAAATAGTTTCAAGAGTATGTAAAGGTAAATTACTAACATAGGAGAAGAAAGAGCTGAAAAAATTCCTTAGTTGAGAATAGCAGCTCTTGCAACAGCAGACCTGAAAGATTTTTCTATATCTATGAGCAAGATGTAATGAATTAGTGATAAAGTCTACGCAATTCCTTACCATTTCTTAGGAAGAATGGCTGACTACATTTTTGAGTTGGTGTATCACTGGAACAATTTTGCTGCAGGGTGTCCCCAACACTATGCATATTCAGGGAAGGATTCATCAAGAAACTCACTGATATTTCTCATGGTCATTGTAGTTTCCTTACTACACTGATTCCACAGTATCCCTAACTCATCCTTATGGTTGTCAACTGAAGGTCAAGTTCCATTTTTATTACTATCAGTGTTGCTCTTTTGGGGTTTAAGAAAAGAAGCTGGAAGTCATCTACATATGTAGATTAATCAAAAATTTAAATGTTAATAATTTTTGCAACCTTTTCTTCCACATATATTCACATTTTGAATAATCCTTCAAGCAATGAAACTCTTTTTTTTTTAATCCCATAAATTACAGCCAATGGAGTGTGTAAGCATTTTAATGGGCAAACTACATACTTTTGTTAATGCAACAGCAGATCCAGGCACATTCAAAGGATACGTGGTAAGCGGATTTACTGTTGGTTCCTACTCAAGAGTAGCCACTGTCCCTAGAAACTGAAGTAATTCCCTCTCAACACCTGCTGAGATGGAAGCAGTGAAACTCCTATTTGATGTTTTTCCATGCCATGGGCAAACATATTTGTGGGAAGTTACGGTTAAAGTAAGATGTAGAGTCTTAGCAGCAAAAGAGTAATTTTGAAGAAAGAAAAAGTATTTTGCATGAACAGATAGAAAAAAGGAGGATTTGCATAATAAATGAGTATTTGACTTAATAGACTGTAATTTCATTTTTCTAAATGTCTTTTAAATCACAGATGTGCAATGCTGTCTGGATACCTTGTTGTTCGAAAGAGAGAATGCTTGCTCAGGAAGAGTCCAGAACATGGATAAAAAATTATGCAGGAGTTGTGAAATATGTAAATATGCAGATTAGAATAGCTGAATTAGTTGATTTTTTCCTCCAGATACATAAATGCATCTTTCTCCTTATTCTTTTCCTACTCTATATTTTACATTTTTATAGATTTCTGCTCCCACTGTTAATAGATTATGGTATTAAACCTTGCTTTATTATTCTAAAGTCATCCATTCACTTTCATTGGAACATTGGATTGTATCATGATGTTCATAGAACAGAATAAAGAATGTTCATTATCCCTGCATTTCTTGAGTGTTTTGTCTTTTAGCATGGAAAATATTTTTGCAGAAAATTCACTCCTGACACCACTTATCTCAGTAATATGATTATTTTCTCAAATTGTTATGCTTTATGTCACCAAAAAGTGTAATTTATGTGAACTTCTGAGCTATATTAAAATATATATATATTTAATATTGTATGGGATGTTATTGCATTCCCATCTCATGCAACAGTACAGCTTCTGATGATATGAAGTATTATTCTGCTTTTTGTTTAGATTAGCTTCACACTACAGTTAAATTTATTGTGTTTACACTTCACTGCAGGATGACAAGTATCTTCAAAAGGCTATTATTGGTACACAATATAAAAAAGAAACCCTATTTTGTATTTCATTATTGTAATAGGAAGAGGAAACATATAAACTGATTTGCTCATCTAGATGAAATTTGAAACAAAGGCACCATGTATAGTTCAGTTTGATACAGGGCACGTTAGAGAAATTGTTTTGGGAACTGTTCCTTGTCTCCTGAAATGAACTGCTTGTTCCTCAGATAATTACTACACCAGTCTGTACCATGCTAGCAAAACACTGGATGGCAAGCTTAGGCATGTGCTTGGGCTTGATACTCACTATATCCTTATGCCATCTATTTAGGAACTAAGAAGAATTCAGTAGACACTGATTCCTTTCTTATTGGAAACCAGATTTTTCTGTACCATAGAGGAAAAACATATACCTCAAGAGCAGATGTTACTGAAATGCTGCTCTATGATTCCCATGATCTGATAAGTAAGAATGACCTAATAGTTTCCAGCATTCTCTCAGAGCATTTTCTAATACCCTGTAATAGCAAAATCTGCTTCTACAACCTAGATTTTAAAATAATGGTTTCTCATTCCTCTTCAGATCCTGAAGTGAATTGTCCATATTGACAATAATTTGTACTTTTAAGGTTGGGGCTTTTTTTGGCTAAAGACAACTACTGCTTCTACTGGTAGACCCTAGAATGCCTTGAGGGTTAGTACAGGCCAGGAACAATTGCTGGCAGTTGGCTTGAATGATGCCAAAATGTTTTTAAAAGTAGGAGAGTTTAGTTGTATGGGTGCAAGCACTGCAGAGCCAAATCTCCTCAGGGCAAGAGAACTGCTGTCTCTGGCCAAGTGTTTTTGCCATTTTCCATTAGATGAATGTTATATAGCTCACATCTCTGTAATCATAGTTTCCTATCATTCAGCAATAATTTAAGCATTCTTTGATATATATGTAAAAAAATCAGGGAGGGGAAAAAACCTCAAATCTTTATATGTGACAGGTCTGGTTTGCATCTCAGTCCATTATATGATTTTCCTGATATCTATGCAAGAGCATGTGTTGTGTTTGGCAAATAAAGCTATTGAAAGCTTTCCATCTCTCATGGAAACCTGTAGTTTGCATTGCTTTGCAACTCTGGGGAATATTCTCTAGCGACTGCATTGTCAGAAACAGTCTGCAACATGGATTCACTGGAGCATTACACATTCTCATAATGTCTTTCTTACATAGTAAAGAGAAATTTTAAAGGGGACAAACTTGCAAAACCAGTGGTTTCTTAATGGAATGAAGACATTTTTACAGCCAAGGCAGACTTAGCTGAAAACAGAGGTTTTAGGTCAGAAATTTTAATTTTGCATGCCTTTGTATTTCTTTTCTCTTTTTTTAACTAGAAACAATTTACTTTCCATTCTCAACCTTTCCAAGAGGTTAAGAAGACTCATTGCTAAACACTGAGACACCAGGAAAAGTTCAGAAACCAGGTCATAAACTTGCTATTTGTCTGCAACACCTTTGTAGCTTATTCACCACTTTCCAAAACACAGAGATGTCACATTCCCTTCTTGAAGAGTTTACATATTGATAAACACCACAGCCTATATGTTTCTCTGTTTCTTTATATAAGCGTCCCCTATATTGTTAGTCATTCTCCATAATATTCAAGGATATACGTGGTATCAAGTCTTTTTTTGCAAAAACACTCCAGACATATAGAAAAGCATTAAAAAGTCACTGTGATTATTTTGGTTAAAAATTTGAATTTTACACCTGCTCTTTGGTCTGATATGTTGTTAACTGTGTTTGGTTAACGAAAAAAATATTTCATGTGAAGCATAGGCAAAAAGCACCAGTTATTTGCAGTTGCTGATATGTCAGTATTCAGAATGGTTGCCAGATCTCTGGCCTTGCAAGTGATAAACAAGATGCTTGCATTATGCCAAACTTTAGCCAATTCTGCAACATATCTATGTATTGAGAAAAATAAATTGCGAGTGAAACTCTATTCTTTCACAATCATCTTTAGGATTCTGTTTTTAAAAAACTTACTTAAAAAAAGCATTAGCTATATCTCAATTAGTAAATTAAATGTGATTAGACCATTCTCTGTCATTAAAATAAACTGACATTGTCTGTCATCACATTCTTCTACCCCTAAACAGGCTGAGCTGTAAGTAAACCGAGTAATGGGAATGGTTCTGCGCTGTTCTTTTCCTCTTGAATTCTGCCTGGACAATGTTTGGGAGCGAATAAGGTGGCTTAGACAGTACCATGTCTATCCTGAAGAATTAATGATATAACAGGGATTTTCCAGTGCCTGTGTACACTCTCAGGCACTGTTAAAATAGTAATATAGATATAATCACTGGTGTTAAGAGGTTGTAGCTCCTCAGGTAAATAGAAAGGTCAGAAGTTCATATAAACAGACAAATTTATTTTTATAATGCTCTTTCCTGTCTGGATTGCTACGTCTGAATTGTAGTATTGAGAAAATAACACATTATGTTATATAAGAAAGTAATTGTAGCTGCTATCTTCAAGAAGGACAAGAAGGAGGATCACGGAAACTACAGGATGGTCAGCCTCACCTCAGTCCCTAGGAAGGTGGAGTGCTGCCAGCAGTTTGAGGAAGGCAATATTTCCTCTCTGCTCAGCACTGGTCAGTTCTGGATCCAGTTCTTGACTCCAAAGTACAAGAGAGACATGGACTTAAAGAGTCATTCCAGTGCAGGACCACAAAGATCACAAAGGTATGAAAGCATCTCTACTATAAGGAAAGGCTGAGAAAACTATGATAGTTTAACCCGAACAAGAGAAGGCCAAAGGAAATAACCTGTAGGAGAGAGAAGATCCAGAACCTTGTCTCTTCTCAGTGGTACCCCCTGACAGGACAAGACACAACAGGCACAAATCAAAGAAACATGACATTTCATTCAATCACAATGAAGATTTTTCCTGTGGGAGTGACTGAGCACTGGAAAAAGTTGCCCACAGATGTTGGGGAGTTTCTATTCTTGGAGATATTCAAAGCCCACTGGACAGTCTTGGGTGACCTGCTCTAGGTTATCCTGTTGGAGTAAGGCGGTCGGACTAGAAGGTCTCCTCTAGTCCCCTTCAACCTCAACAATTCTGTGAAAATCTGGATGGGCAAATATATAGCAATCACTAAATGTATTTGAAGGAGCAACTCTGTATTTAAACAAACAGACGAGAAACCAACCCAACTAGATTTACTACAACTTTCAGTGAATGCAGGGAGTTTAATAAAACAAAGCTGAATAGAAGGAAAGATCCAGTGGACTTCAAATGAGCAGGCAAACAAACAGGAGGGATAAACTTTTAATATCTAATCTTTAGAAACAGTTTGCTCACATAGTCCCTGAAAACATGAATGCAATAACATTATACAAGATATTGCCATCCTGACCTCCACAGGACTGTTTGTAGAATAAGGCATTAACTTTGTCATTTGACATTCTGTCAATAAATAATAATGAAAACAAACCATGAAATTCACGCTAGCAGTAATACAGGGGGCCAGAAGTAAAGCTGTGATCTATCATGTCTCTGCTGAATGTTTTACTCACTAAGATATAGAAATCGCTCGTTTGTCCTGTGTCTCTGACCCTCCAACTCTTACAGTCTTCATTCTGAAATAATTCAGTTGTAGCTAAAAAAATGAGACACAGCAGGCATCACTTTTCGTTGCCCCTTCTGTTCCTCATGCTGTACTTTACAGTTTAGAGTATTCTTCTGACAAACAAGAGGTGAGATTAACCCCAGAGGTAAACCACATCTTCTGTTTTCTGAGTGAAAGTCATAACCATTGAGCTTTAATGCACTGTCAGCGTTTAGAGAAGAATAAATCCAACTCACCTATGTCTTCTCTCCAAGGAAAGGACTGTTCTAGAGAAAGCAAAACTAGCAGTGCTTAAGGATGTACTCTGTATTTTTTCACCATGGAAAATGCCCTATTGCCTTTGTGAATACTTTATTTTCCCAGCACTGGGATTTTAAGTCTGAAGAAAATCCTTTCACTGAATAAAAGTCATACTACATATTAAAGAGGAGAAGAAAACCTGCAGAGTTGCTTAATTATAGCAATTTATCTTTTTGTTCCTGTGTGTAAAAGGAATTTTTTGAAGGAAAAGCCATGTGGGAAGAGGAGCTAGAAATAAAGAGAAATAAATCTTTCATCTGCCCACATGTCTTTAATGTGATGTATGCAAGGGAAGATAAATTCAGATAATTGATCTTAAGTTCTGAGTACAACAGGATATTTACTCTTTCCTACAAGATTAAGAAATACTCATAGTAAATTACAGCTTTTTTGTGGTAATATCTTGCCTAACAAAAATTAAAGTCTCTGGCTTAGAGGGCAGAGGAGAATTCTAACAGAGTGTCAGGAGCTGAACATCGTGTTCTGTTTTATTCCATTTCTCTAGTCCTTGAAGTGAAATAAAGATCAGTACAGGAGAGAGAGACCGGTATTTACTTGTGTTTGCTGCTGTCTATGATTAGTGTTAGGCACCACTTCTAAGACTGAACAAAGACATTTGAATTAATTATTTTGCTACAAAAGAATGAATTTACCACTTGATTTTTTTCCGTGGATTATACTACTTGTGTATTTTTGTGGAAATTTAAAAGCTCTAAGGTAAATTTAGGACACCAGTTGTCTCCTCTACCTGCCCCGAAAGCAGACAAAACTACTGGAAGCTATTTATTTGAAACTACGGAAAGCTATTACTACTGGAAAGTGTTGTCCTGGTGTTAGAATCCTGTGTAGACAAATATTATATGCATTTTATATACAAATAATATATAATAAATGTTTAAAATGTTTAGCTACATTATAATCACACTGAGAGATCAGTATTATATCATTTGATTATTTATATGCAGAGTATATAAAAGTGCATGTACACTTGTGCATCTATGTTCATATATCAGACTCCCAGAACAGTTGAGGTGGCAACACTAAAAACAAGGCTAAAAAAATAAAAAGACTAAGAAAAATAGTCAAGAAAAGTAATAAATCAAGCCCTGATGACTGCAGAGAACAGATAATAAGAAAGATGAAATGTTTTGTGTTGCTGATTTCTGGTCTATTAAGGAACACTTTCATGAATAAATAGGTTTGATGACATTCAACTTGAACTTTGTAGCTGACAAGGCGGGGAAACAAAATGTTGATAGGTTTCATGGGAAAGCATCCACTTATGAGATATTTGAGAGGTCATGTGGAGTTGTGAAAACTTATTGTAGGATTTGTAGTGGAAGGGCCAAAAATGAGGAAAGGGAGGTACAAGCTTGAATGGCTAAAGAGAATAGGTATAGAAGAGGTCATGAGGGTGCAAGTCAGCAGCTGGTCAGACTGTTTGTTCTGCACATCATTACTTTATAATCTGTCTTCTCTTCTTAATAAATCCTATTCCAAACTGTTATCTGTGCCATGCCACTGCCTAATCTGTATGTGAGTGTGTGTGAGAGATTCATTAGAAAACATGAGGCTGGAGTAGCTGAGAAATAGCTTAAACCAGGACCTGGAAAGATCAATTTTCAAGTACTCAAAATATACTTAAATTAAGAGTCACATACAAAACAGTCAATGAGGTGAACAGAAATAGCTCTTTCAGAGAGAGAGACAGAGAGACACAGATAGAGAGAGACATGGTTGAGGTTTCAGTGGCTGGGAAGAGTGCAAAGTTTATTTTATGTGTCTTGCAGGTGACACACTGATTCGTCCATCCCTGTGTGACCTTTATTTTTCCGCTACAGTATTCCACCACAACAGTGTAGAGTCTGAAGCTCAATAACGCCCAGTCTTTTCCCCTTTCTGCTTCCTAGCTAGGTCTTCCCATTTTATACTGCCCAACTAAATTATATTTTTGTCAGTGATTAGTTTCTTCACGTTTTCTAGGCCATTATTCCTGTTTGTCAAGATAATTTTAAATTCTAGCACTGTCTTGCTCTTAAATTCTAGTAACTGTACTCAGTCTTCCATCATATTGCTCATTAACAACAATATTCAATTATAATTAGTTCAGAAAAGATCTCATCAAAACCATAAACTCTGCTGGATGCCTCCAGTTGTAACAATAAGTACTGGTTGGGGTTTAACAAAGCTGGAGACTGGTAGGGCCAGATATCTCAACAAACACTTCAGTAGTAGAAGAAGAGATAAAGCTTACTGATGCTATACAATGAGCTATAGAGTTTTGTATATTATCAATTGTTCTAGCTTCTCAAATTGTCATGTTTGTGCTCTGTACTTGCTCTCTGCAGTATGGTTTCTCGCATCTGTTATTGCTCATGAATGAGAAAAAAAGTTATGTTTCTTTTTAATATCAGTCAGTATAATTAAACATTTAGGTTTTCAAAATGAGAGATTGGGACTGTATCATTCCAATGATTTTTCTAAGCAAGATTAGAAATATGTAATATTTCCTATCAGTAGCTACTCAGAGAAAATGTGCAGAATAAATGTATTCTGTACTGAATGGGTGTAAGTTCAAAACATCTGCTTGACTTTATTGGACTGTCAGTTTTCAGGATGAGCAAATATATGGAGAAGATCTTGAATGAAAAAGTGTCACACCTTTTTAATATAGTTGAGCAATTTAGATGTTGAATGAAAATTGCTATATTCTGACTGGTTTTAAAACTCTGGTGTCCTCTCTTAGATTTCCCAAAGAGATGATGATTTCTTTTAAAAAAGCCATCTTTATCATAGGTGTAGGACACTAGAGTATCATTCCTAGGCAGATTGAAAAAACCCAGCCCAGGAGGATGCCTTGCTCAAGGTGACCTGACAAGCCATTTGGAGGGAAATGTGAAGACTGCTGTCAAGCTCTTACTAAGTACTGGTGAAATTTTTTTTATTGATTCTCTGTTATACAACTTACTTTCTATAAGGTTCACTTTGACATCTTATAAACTAGACATCATGATGCTTTTTTGAAGTACCCATCAAATCCATCTCCCTCTGAGAAGAATTATTTTTTGAACTGTGATTGTAACTACCATATTACTCCCTATTAACAGAAGTAAATTAAATCTGTATATTACCTGTCCATTGTAAAGATCTGCTGAAATTATAGGATAGGTCAAGATCTAACAACCTTCCCAGAGACTGTAGACCTTGGACTTCTTGGATGCAGGGACAGCACCCCTACAAGGTTCATTCTATTTCACCTCCCATGTGGTAGTCCTCCTTTATTGTGGTTGTCAATGGTTTCTTTTTCTTTTCTAATGGAAAAAAAGGGACTGGATATGCTTGCAATTGATGCTTTTCCATTTTGTACTGAATTTAGAGTAAATATTACCTTTTTTTAGAAGTAAGGTTAAGAAGACCACAAGATTATTCTAATGTCTAAAAGTCAAACCCAAAGAATAGAAGAACCTAAATTAATCTGTTTTTCCAAATTATGAAAGGTTTCCTGCAGAAGTATGACAAATAAATTCACAAAATCATAGGATTAAGTTGGAAAATTCCTCTATGATCATCAAGTCAAAAAAGTTACCCCAGCATTGCCAAGTCCACCACTGAACCATGTGTCCAAATGCCACATCTACACATCTTTTAAACACCTCCAGAGACAGTGACTGCCACTCACCTGGGCAGACTGTTCCAGTGTTTGACCACCATTTCCATGAAGAAATTTTTCCTAATATCCAATCTAAACCTCCCATGGCACAACTTGAGACCCTTTACTCTTGTCCTACTGCTTTTCACTTGGAAGAAGAGACTGAACCCCACCTTGCTGCATCTTCCTTTCACGTAGTTGTAGAGAGTAAAAAAGGTGCCCTCTGAGCCTCCTCTCCTCCAGGCTAAACAGCCCCAGTTCCCTCAGCTACTTCTCTTAAGACTTGCGTTCCAGACTATTCACCAGCTTTGTTGCCCCTCTCTGGACACACACCAGCACCTCAATGTCTTCCTTGTAGTGAGGGGTCCAGAACCGGACACAGCACTCCAGGTGTGGCCTCACCAGTGCTGAGTACATGGGGATGATCGCTTCCCGTGTCCTGCTGGCCACACTATTGCTGATACAGGCCAGAATGCCATTGGCCTTCTTGGCCATCTGGGCACACTGCTGGTTCATGTTCAGCTGGCCATCAACCAGCACCCCCAGGTCCTTTTCCCCCCATGCAGCTTTCCAGCCACTCCGCCCCAAGCCTGTGGTACTGCAGGGGGTTGTTGTGACCCAAGTGCAGGACTCAGCCTCATTGAATGTGATACAATTGGCCTCATCCCATTCAACCTGTGCAGATCCCTTTGTAGAGCCTTTGAATTAATCTGAATTAAATAGAAGGAACTAAAATTGCATTTCTACTTCTGGAATAAAAAACATAATTGAGGAGTCAACTAAATAATTTTTAAAAACCCTCACAAAATATATTAACATTAGCTTAAGAGAGCTGTAAGGTACTGCTGTGTCAGGATCATACATCATGTCATGGCTAGATTTTGTGAACAAAGATTTGGGAAGGGTTCTACTCACATTTGTTACAAGTGCACTGGTGGCTAAAGGATCATACACAGTAGAAGGTTAAATAATCTAATGTCTAAACAAACACTCTAAACCAGTGTACTGATGGGAAAGAAACACAACTGATTAAACATGACACATAAATAACAGTATGGAGGTAGAAATTAAGCTAAGCAGATAAAACACAAAATGTGTTACTGAAAGATAACGCGGCACTAAATAACAAAGTCAAAAAGCTTAAAAGTAAATCTAGGTTCGATAATGTGTTCACCCTGGGGATGCCAGAAGGAAAAAATAACATGAGCTTTCAAAGTCAGGTTCAATGGGCTTTAGAATATAAACACAAGGGAAGTCTTCTGTACAGAAACCGACTCCATCAGAAACAAGTGAAAGCAGCTCGAGTGTGGAGAGTGGAAAAGCTATGAATTTATATTAAAGGTATCATGAGACTGAGAGGATTGTCTTAACTATCACACAAAGGGTTTCTCTCTGAAGGGCAGACCTCTCTATTCCTCCTAAAAATATTTCAAGGGCAAGATATGTGCATTTTGAGGTTTTGGGGATCCTGTTGATAAAACAGGAGAATTGTCACCCTTCTGCCTACTTGAGTTGCGTAGGCACACTTTTACTAGTTTGGTAGAAAAGCATTAAAAAAGTCCAAGCATATAGGATAGAATGAGTTAGGTGTGAATCAATCACTACTCTGCTGTCAATAAGAAATAGATACGCACTGCAAAATCAGAACCCAGATCTGTCATGTAATTACTGCACATCTTGGGACTGTCCATTAACGCTTGTAGATATTGCTAAGTTTGTCATATATACCAGGCCTAGCTGTGAGGTTTAGATAAGGCTTAGTTCAAATCCATATTTTTCCTCTAGTTTCTAGATTTTTGGGGTTATAAGACCAACTCATAATAAAAACTCAGAAATAAACACATAAAAATAAAATAAATAGCCTTGAAACATATAGACTTAGGAAAATATAAGTAGTTACATATTGTTGACTTTAGACTAAATAGTTTTATTTTATTTTTGTCCAGTGTAAAAAGGTAAATAAAATTTTATATAGGTATATAAAGGTAAATAAAATTATGTTGACTATCCATAAGAACATACATAGAAATATGTTAGGTTCTGGAAGGGTTAAGGGACTTATATCCATAAAGAATTCTGCTCTAACTGATAAATAATATTGAATTCTGTAAATTTTGTTCAGTTTTCTCTAACATACAGTTGCTTTAGCTCATGAAAGCTTTTTTGCACTATAAAGCTTTTTATAATACCTTTGTTTTATTACTAATATATCTGTCAGGAAGAATCACTACACATTTTTGTAGTCTTTTTCTTATCAGTAGAACATCACTGTTTTGGATATATATAGCAAATTTGACTATAGGTTAAGTTTGCACAGAATTGATTTCATGCTTAGAAAAGACAGAATAAAGCACTGAATTTGGTTTCCTGAAGTGCAGGTGGTGTTACTTATTTATTTGTTTGTTTTGCAAGCATTTGTATGGCTACTGGGAATTCATGAAGAAACAGAGAATCAAAACATTTCATAAAATTTAGCATGAAAAGTCATCCTACAGGTGCTTTACTTGGCATTTGGTTTTCATCATTTTCCCATTTAAAAATGTTCAGTCACTCATATACCATCTCACTTGGGTGAAGACCCAAACTGTAGAAATTGTAAAAAAGAATATAGAAGAGTCAGAATAAATAATTTACTAATAAACCATAGTATGAAAGTTATTTATACAGCTTTTTGGCTAATACTAACAAACTATAAAAGCAAGGAAAAAAAAGTAGTACCTGTTTGCAAATTTTTCATTATGTAAAAAACCAGGCAAAACAACAAATATTACTTTTAATGAATTTCTCTATTAGTTATAAAAGTGATTATAAATAGTCTAGGTTGAAGAATCATGGTTACAAACCTGTAATTTTTAGAGAGAGAAACTTCAGAAAGATCACCACTCAAAGTGGGAATTGGAGGAGACACCAGAAATGGTGTTTACTGTCAGTCTTATATTCTCTTTTCTTGAAGACAGTGGTTCCTGCAACATTGAATTTATGCTCTCTTCCACAAAAAAATTGATTTTTTTTTCAATGTTTTTAAAATATTCTTGCTAGTTAGTAATGTGTATACATGTAACATGGTGATGAACAATGTGCAAGTCTTTTCTCTTTGGTTTAGAATAGCTTTGCTTCAGAGAATTTTGGCATGCACAAAAAATTCAACTAGGTCTCCCGGTGATTTAAGAAAACAACTAAAATTTTTTATCTTGCCATTTGCTTTCCATTCATTATTAAATCCCTATAAAATCACCTCAGAAAGAAAACTGGTGAAATCAGTACATTTCTGTTAAATATTGTAACTCCTGTGTGAAAACCTGTATGACTCCTACGAACAAAATTGCAGCTAATGAGAAAGTTTTGCCATTTTGAAAGTTGTTTTCAGGTAGGCTGACATTTTTCCATAAACCCCCCGGAGATACCCAGTAAAGTGTCTTTCTTATGAGTGCTGCATGGGAGTTGCGATAATGATTCTGTGAAAAGTTGAGAATGAATGGTGTTATTCACAAACCCATGTGATTCAGGACCTCACCATAAATTTTTTCATGTTTTCTGGGGACTCTGAAACCAGTCCAGCTTCTACATGAAGGATAGATGACAACTGTTAGTGTGGCTGAGTTCTAATGATGCATTTTCGCACCATCTCTTTCTTATAAGCTTAATCTCTAAATTGAGTGCTTGTCGCTTTGGGTTTTATAACTTTGGAATTCCTCTTCCCCAGCTGTTTATTTTGTTGCTAATATCTTGATGTTCAATATAATGAAACTGCTAGTACATTTTTTAATCTTTGACTCTGTCTATAATATCAGGCATTATGTATACACTGTATAACAGGCTGTTTGAAAAGAGATGTTCTGCCTTAATGTAATAATTAGCACAGCATCCTATATAAATTAGCGCCCTAGGAAGAACATTCTTGCTTTTTACCTTTCCATGAATATGTATTGCTTGTGCTGCAGTAAGAATTAGAGATATCATTTATAGCTATAAGCTCCTTAAACTTTTTAAAAAGTGAGTACATGCTTATGCACTGAGTGGATTAGCTGGTTTGTGAACTATTCGCTCCCATTGGTTGACATGGTTGTGACCTCCAACCACTCTATATCACACAGTATGTTTGCATCTTCCTTTAACTGGGCATCAGTTCTGGGAATACATACCTACATATATATATTTAAGGGCTTTCATTATCCAACTAGAGGAAACTGTGCTATTCACACGAACAGTAAACCATATGTTTGTCTTCAAGCTGTTGGAGTAGCCTCTTAAAGTTTGTAGGATGATTCTTCCAGTCTCTGTTGCACTTGAAGACATATTATACAACGGAAGAAAAAAACCAAACCCCAAATATAAAAAATGAGATCAAGTTATTTTAATAGTTGTAACTCTTAGCTATGCTGTGCACTGAAATTGAAAATATTGATAACATAATTTAAAAAAACCTTGTTTACAAAGTTAAATTTGCTCTCATGTCTGGTGTTCATTGCCACAAGTTTCCAATCCCAACATCTTCAGAAGAATGTATCAGAAAACTTTATACAGACATCTTCATTTGGAGGAATACTATTATCAATGTCATTATCATCTTCATCACTACTATTATTACAGTTACCATTGTTACCCCTACAAGCAGCATTGCCTAACCTCATTAAGTGAATACTGGATATTGGAAAGCAAAGAGAGTTTGAAGAAAATGTTATCTTTTCTATACACTGAAGTTTCTTGCAATGTACTTCTTCATCCTTGGAGTCACACGCCCTGCATTTCATCTTGAAGAGGCCTGGTAGGTGGAGTACTCTAATTTTAATTTAGAAACTAAATAGCAACAAAGACATAACACTAAATATATCCCCTCAGAGTGTAATAAAAGACTAGATAGATAACCTATTATAAATTAAATTATAAGTGTGACATATTAGCCGTTTGTCACCACATGAAAAGTCTGAAGTGTAAAACTTTATAGCCATTGTCTGTTAGTTCAGCAGAGGAGCTTAGCTGGGACACAAGATTCATGAGAGATAGTCATTATGTTAATTTTTATTTAAGAATAGAATAGAAAAAAACAAGTCAATAACTATTCTAACTTAATTTTATGAATAAAACTGTACTTATTCAGCAATCATTTTGAAAGAACAAGGCTTTTTGCTATTCCCAAATTATACCAAAAGTGAAGCCTTTAGACTATAACTTCTCTGTAACAAGAATAATTGATACACCAGTGAGATTTTAAAATAGTTTTCTCTCTCAGTTCAGAAAGGCCCATTTTCACTGTTTTGAGACTTACTACAGAATGCCATCAGAACTCTTTATTTTATAACTTGAATAATATAACACAAGGATCTTGTATTGGTTAATCCAGAAACAATTGTATGAATTGGTGTGGGATTTCCCAAGAGATGATATCCCTAATCAAGATGTGATTTGGTATCTTGGGTCTGACAAAAACACAAAGCACTCAAGGTTCGAATAAAGATTTCTGGGGCACATGCTGACATCTTTTCTTAGTTGCCACCTCTTTTTCTTGCGAATGCGAACTTTGAGATCATAAAATGGAGAAGTGTCTGTGATTTCAGTTGCAATGAGATCTGTGAGCTGCTGCTTCTCATGTTGAGGAAGTGTTAACTCTTATGTTCAGTAAAGATAGCTATCATATTGACATTTAAATTATTTCTCTTCAGAATAAGTGGTCATTCTTTTTTCCTGATATGCTTCAATAAAAATTTAAAATACATCAAGGACCAACTTCTCTTAGCATTTCCATGCAATATTTCAGTGATAATAGTACTTAATTCTTGAAAAAAATAAGAATGATGACACTTACAAAGTAATGATGACAGCCAAATTGACTTATACAGGTCTTTTTTTGTCCATTGCAGCAACAGTCATTGACTCAGTGCTGCTTATGAATCCATTTGAGGCAAATTACCATCCAAATGGATAACTTTGAAGCAATGTTTAGGTTTAACTGTAGTATCAATGATTTTTTGCAAATCAGTATTTATGGATATCTGCAGATATACTGAATGTCAGGGCACATTTCTGAGGAATATTAGTTGTAGGGAAAATCTGCTCTGTTTGCTCTTAATCATTCAGGTTCAGTGCTTGGGGCTTTCTAATTATAAATTTGTGAGAAACTTTTCAGCATTTGTGTCAAAATGGTGAAAAAATAGTAATAAGGGCACAGTATTTAATTTTTCCCTTCAAGTCTTCAAATATATTAAATTATTAAGTGAAAAGGATTGAATTTAATATTATATAACTATATCTCTGTCCTTATCGAATTTAATGGATACAAATTATTTAACTTGCCTGACTATTAAAAAAATCAACCACTTTATAATATTTTTACATAAAAGAGGAGCAAATGTCAACTGGCTGAGTAAATAACAATCTTTCCCCCC
Source organism: Manacus vitellinus (assembly GCF_001715985.3). Lineage (NCBI taxonomy): Eukaryota > Metazoa > Chordata > Aves > Passeriformes > Pipridae > Manacus > Manacus vitellinus. The sequence continues at coordinate 10,129,747 of NW_021938895.1, read as the reverse complement.
TAGACTTATGCCAGGATTAATCTGAAGTTGTTTAAAGAAAGCAAATTAGCATATCCAGCCCTCGTAATATCAGCTCAAATCTTCAATGAATACATTCTTTCAAAAATATAAGAACTGGAAGTCTTATTTCCCAGATTCTTATGTGAAATTTGTGGTGATCTGACCTTTCAATGGAACATTAACATTCCCCACTCTTTTTGTACCAAATACTATGCAAAATTCAGTATTTTAAGTGCAAAGAGCATTTTCTGTTCATTCAGTTCGTAGATTTTTTTTTTGTTTTCGTGCAAAAAGCTTTTTCTGTCCAAGGGCAAATCTTACAATAAATTTGCTGCCACACATTTCTTGTTCTTCAAACAAATCTGAGTAGAAAAGTCAAAATGTGGTGAAAAAAAATCTTGCTTTGGCAGGTAGAGTTCAGAGTGTTTTTACTCATGTGAGTCTCTTTTAAAACATGTGATTTGTGGATTCAAAAAGGTCCTTAGCATGAATGGTCAGTTGAGCATCCAGTCTACGCAGGAATTAAATGCTTCTGGGCATTTGCAAAAACAAAATTTAAGCACTGAGGGAACTCGAATAAATTTTATTAGGTTCTTGGATTGTGCACAATCTTGCAAAATCTATGGTGTGAACATAGTCCAAGCGATATACTCATCATGTCACAAATATTGTATGAAGCCAATGAACTATCTGAGAGGTGGTTTATGTTTTTGACCAAAATTTACGGCTGCCTAAAGTAGCAATTTCTCCTTTTGCATCAGGAAAAACATTTAACCATCCCACCACAAGGATGTGATGGCACTTATGATCAATTTGTCATCAAGAGTAGTAATTTCCAGTCAAGTTTGACAGGGAAAAAAATTAAAAATATTTATACTTAAGTAATGGAAGTCATTGTTTATATCTCTGTATTTGGCTGTACAAAAAAAAATCCCAAATATCTACACAAATATATCATAATATATAACAATAATAAACTCTTGGATGTTTTAAGTTGTGAATGACAGAAGAGCACAAAAACCTCCCTAATGCTCAGGGGGTTTGCCACTTTTAGCAGTTCAGTTATTAGATTGGAGACAGTGCATGCAGCAGAGGAGGAGAGGAAACGTGTGCTATTTATATAACACATATATAACATTATACTCTTTAAAGGGGTGCTATCAAAAAAAAAATAGAATTCTCTACATGCTTTCTTGTGCTGGAGATAAGAAGTAGTTTACTAACACTGCAACATAAATCTCCCTCAGCAGCAAATTATTGTTTTTGCTTGCCAATCAACCCTATATAAACAGCGAACCTATTTTTTTTGACAAAACATTGTGGAGGCATTATTTTCTTTTAAATGCTTATTTAGCTTATGGAAAGAAGATTTATTCTGTTTTACCAAGAGACTTTGATGCTTATATTATTCTTCCTAGAAGACAGATATTACACTGACGGTATAATATCTCTCAGAATGGAATCTCTGCTATTCTATCCATGAAATTACTGTGAGAGTGGATATTTATTCATTTTAACTAGAAATACGCTGGAAGATTTTGCTGAAAGTTCCCCACAACGAAGGTAGTTTATATTGTTCATATATAGATGTCTAAAGAGACATTAATATATAAATGATGTACTAATTAATTACTTGCATTTTTTTCCACATAATTTTAAAATATGTAAAGTATTACATAAAGGAGCAAAGGTTTTATAGAAATTTATTTTCAATTGAGTGGCCAATATTTTACTGATGCTCCAGCTCATGTTCAGTTTCCCTCATGCTTTCCATAGACATTCATTTTTTGCCTTCATGTAAGGTCATTTTATGAAGTGATCAGTATTTCAATCTAGAAAGAGGAGAACTAAAATAGACACTGGTTGCAAAGGGTATTGGGGAGGTTCTGTATAATGTATACATCATCCAGCAAATTTTGCTCTGGGATATACCTGTACTACATCATTTGTTTAGAGGGCAATTTCCATTCCAATGTTTTTTATTTTTAACTTTTTCCAAAAACTTGTTTAAATATGAGCATTTTATGAAGTAATGCCTGGAGGTTCCTGTAAGTCTTCATTGTGTCACCTTTTAAACCTGAAATAACTTTCTAAGGTAAAAATTGCTGTTCTTTTTCATAAACCTCACCTTCTTTTTTCTTATAACAGTCAGACTGAGAACAAATAGCTTTTTGCACAGTTCATGATTTTTCAGATTCCTCACAATTTTATCATGCAAAATAATAAAGAATATTCAAATCCATATCTCTCTTATTTATTCATTACCTTTTCTATATTGACAAGTAATTTAATTATAAAGTTTTAAAATATTTTCTGATCTCTACCTAGAATATAACTGATCAGTGATTGCATAAGTTCTTAGCATACTTTCAAATTTTCTACCTGAAATATTCTGTGGTGAGTTTTGTAAAGTGATCCCTTTACTCTCATGTGTTAGGTGTTTTGTGATAACAAGTTAATATTTACTTTTAGTCTTACTACTCTAATTGATTTTCATAGTGGTTTTTACATAGTTTGCAACAATTTCGAACTTTGAAAAGATAATTAACATGGCACAGTTTTACCCTGGGATTTATTGGTGATATTACTGATGTTATGTAAAAGTCTAATTACTTGATCATGTAGCAGAAACTAGAAGTTCAAAAAAGTGTTCAAGGCTAGCCTGGATGGAGATTTGAGCTATCTGTTCTAGTAGAAGGTATTCCTGCCCATGTCAGGGAGTTGGAACTAGATGATCCTTAAGTTCCCTTCCAACACAAACCACTTTGCGATTCAGTGATACATGGAATCTATCTAACAAAAAATTGTTTACAGTTTTTCTGGACAGAAGAGTCTACCTGCAGTATTGATAGCAAAGTCAAACTTGTGCTAAAGTCACATTCTTTCCCTTCAGAAAAGATTTATCTCTGAATGTCTTTTGCAATCAGGTAGAAAGTCCAAATTTATAAAACATATATCTCCTTCTAAGTTTCTTTCCCACTGACAGCTTTTTGTTATCATCTTCTCTGCATCGTTTCCTCTTAAAATCCTCTAAGGGTTCCTCAGCTCTGCTGTCACAGAGATTACTGTCTTTAGAGATGCATTAAACATGCAGTAGCCAATTGACAGTGTAACATTTTTATGTGATTGGGCAGCAGTGTTTGTGAGTACATTTTTAGACAGAGATCAGTGATAAATCTCATATTTTCAATCTTGATACTTAGTCTGAAAATTTGACTCTGCTTCTTCTGTACTCAAGGGTACAGTTTTAAACTTGACTCCAGTTTTGAGGAAATCTTGTTAGTCACTTTGGACTCCTCTGTGAGTATTGTCATAGAGGATTTTGGATTTCAGGATTTTGCTTGATTTGTTATAACTATGTAGAAAAAATGAATAGTAATTTGCATTCTAATTACTTTTTAAAAGAAATCCTGCTTTATTCATTGCAGAAGGACAAATCTAATCAGATTGTGAATATATCCTTGTCTGTAACTTAAGCAAGATTACTCAGTGTCCACATGTGTTAGTGTCAGGGATGACTACAGTGTGCCTTACAGTTATGTGTGCTAAGAACATCTTCCTCACATATCTTGGTGATAATGCATGGTATAGATGGCTTAATACAGCAATTAAAATCCCCTATATTATGCTACTAAATATATTTGAAATAAAATAAAGTTTTTCCAGCAAGAAAGGTCAAACATTTAAATTTTGTAGAAAGATATACAAGATATACAATAAAAAATGACAAATTCTGCATCTGGAAAGGGGTAATGCAACAAATATAAACTGGGAGTGGCTGGAGAGCAGCCCTGCAGAAAGGGGTCTGAATGTGCTGGTCAACAGCAGGCTTAGTATGAGTGAGAAGTGTGTCCCTGGCAGCCAAGAAACCACATCCCAGGATGCATCAAACACAGCATCACCAGCTGATTGAAAAATATAATTGTCATGCTATATTCAGTTCAGCCTCCCCTAGAATCCTGTGTGCAGCTCTGGGCCCCACAATTTAAGAACAATGTTAAGGTGCTCAAATGTGTACAGAGGAGGACAGCAGCGATGGCAAAAGGGTTATAAAGGATTTACTGTGAGTAGTGGCTGAGGACGCTGGTGTTGTCTAGTCTGGATTAAAGGAGGCTGTGGGATGATCACTTTGCTCTGTACAGTTTCCTGAGAAGTGGAATTGGAGAGAGAGGTGCTGAGTATTTCTCCCTGATATCCAGTGATAAGACGATTGGGAATGGTTCAAAGTTGCACCAGGGCAGGCTTAGACTGGACAGTAGGAAGTGTTTCTCTACAAAGAGGGTGGTCAAACACTGGAACAGACCTCTTCAAGAGGTGGTTTGTGTCCCAAGCCTGTCAGTTTAACATACCCTTAATAACATGTTTTAACTTTTGGTCAGCACCAAAGTGGTCAGGCAACTGGACTAGATGATCATTGTGGGTCCATTTCAACTGAAATATTCTGCTCTGTGCTATTCTATCCTAGTTATAGTGGGTGTTTTTTCCCTTAGGGCAGCCACTGGCTTGGATAGAGGGTAAATCCAGGCTTGGAGTTTATGTTGGATGAACTAAGGCTAGGTATGAAAGAACTGGAAAACATGTATATGTAACCAAAGGTGTATATCTTCCTTCAGTTGAGGAACAGCTGAAAAAATTATCTAAAAATAAACATAAACTTAGAAAAGTAAATATGTGTCTCAAGTAAGTCCAATCCATGCTTACATTGACCCTCGTGATATCTGTCATCATTTGCTTTACATGCAAATATCTCTACCTTGTGCTCAGTTATGGCTGATCTAAGACCAATTAAAACTTTTTGTAGTGTATCTTTTTGATCAGATTTTACACAGCTATTCTCATCTAAGATCATGTAAATATGAAACCTCCTACAGACAATGGTAGAAAATGTGAATGATTTTTGTACTGCTGACCTTGTTGCTTCCATTATACATTCAAGAGTGCCAGAATTATTACACTTGTAAGTGTAAATGTCACAATTGCTGCAGGAATTTTATGTGAGTTAATCTTATCTTAATATTCATAATGGTTCCTGAAGTCATATGGTTGTTCAGATAGGAGAAAGATACCAGAGTTCTATAACAAAGCAGAGAAACAAAGCAGAGTAATAGGTCTCTTTCAAGCTTGGCAGGTGAAACTACTGATTAGGGAATCATTTTGCAATGCCTTTACCAATTTTTTGAAGCAGCAACTGATCTTAGTGACATTGATTTTCAGGTGTGGTTTTTTGGCATCTTAAGTAAGGTATCACATTTCCAGCTGTGACTAGTTCCTTACAGTTCAAAAGAAGGTGAACTACTACAATTTTGACAGCTTTGGTATCTCTTGACTGTCTGAACAACACCGTTTGTATTGTCAAGAAGGCTGAGCAGGAACAGCTGCATCAGAATCACCAGCAATAAAAGCAGGTTTTTAAAACGGTGCAAACTCTTAAATGAAAAGGAATGCTTTGATTTGAAGGATTTGCTGGTTTCCTTAAGCAGTGGCAATTCAATGACAGTAGAATAACATCCAGAAGACAAATACTTAATTAAAAAAAAATATACTAATGTTTAGTTAAAGAAAAAAGAGATTCATTTTTATAGACAGATCTAGCACCACACAAGCTTTAGGAGTTTAAGCTTAATATAGCTCAGACCAGGTGAAATCTCTAGGCTTTCAATCCTGCAAACACTGTTACATGCCCTGATAGGTATACTTACTTTCTCAAAGAAATTCTTGATATTCATAACTTCAACTAACCAATAATTTCTTTTGTTTTTCCTTTTTGATACTAGGATACCAAGAAGATCCCCGGAGAGGCCAAAGTTTGCCCTCCTGAGGCAGGGTAACAATATTGCTATGTGCAATCCTCACTGCCCTAAAGATCTTAGTCGCCATCACTTTGTGGTCACTGCAGCCCAAGCTGCCCCCAGGTTTCACATTCCCCACCAGCCTCTCCTTGTTGGTGAGAATGAGATCCAGCATAGCACCTCTTCTCATTGTCTCCTTTCTCACTCGGAGAAACAAGTTGTCACCAACACATTCCAGGATCCTCTTGGATTACCTGTGCTCTGCTATGCTGTCCCTCCAACAGATATCAGGGTGGTTGAAGTCCCCCAGGAGGACCAGGGCTTATGCATGTGGGGCCACTCCATTTACAGAGGCCCTCATCCCCTCAATCTTCCTGGCTGGGCAGCCTGTAACAGACCCCACTGTAATATCACGTGACCCTGCCCACCCTTTAATCCTGATCCCTAAGCTCCCTGTTGGGTCCTCATTCATCCCCAGGAGGAGCTCTGTGCACTCCAGCTGGCCACCAACATAGAGGTCAACACTGTCCCCTTGTCTCTCCTGCCTGTCCTTCCTGAAGACAGCCTGTGATTTTCCATTCCTACCCTCCAGTCACAGCAGCCATCTCACCACATCTCTGCGAGGCCAATAAGATCATAACCTTGCAGGTGAGCACAGGCACCTAACTCTTCCTGTTTATTCCCCATGCTGTGTGCATTTGCATAGAGGCATTTAAGTTTGGGCCCTAGTGAAGCTGACTTACTGTCTGGAGTGGCTGGAATTCCTTTATGGTTATGGTGGTCTTCAGGTGCTCTCTTACTCACCTGCCCACCCTCTTCAGGCTCTGGGCGCCTCTTGCTAGCACTGGCATTAAACTGATATGAGTGGGATGGATTGAGTTTCACTCCTCTGGCAACCTTAGTTTAAAGCCCTCGTCACCAGCTTGGCAAGCCTATGACTGAAGATGTCTCAGATAATAGCAGAAGATAACAAGAGGAGGAGAATAGCAATGTGAATAAAAAAGGTAACACTCTCATAAATAAGTAGAGAGTTCATATCCCCAGACTGCTAATATGACTTTACATATAGGTTATAGTATCTTTGGTCTGGAGAGCTGGCTGTAGGGCTTTTCAACCTTAAATTGCAATTTTTGTGGCAGATGTGATTTTGTCACGCCATGCTATTTTAACATGGCCCACTGGATTCATGGAATTGACTTGCTTTGAAGGCTGGGCATATCACAATATTTCATAGCATAAGACTTAGGAAATTACAGTACTCATTTAAACTCTATTTTTTTCATATAGCAGACAAACATTAGTAGTCTGTATATTCATTCTTTTTCTCAGCTGCACAATTTCCTAAGGGCCTTGGGGTATTATCTATAGTAACTCTCAAAGCTCTTTCTTAGTCAATATTCAGGAAACCAGTTACTCCTTCCATTTCTTCATTTTTTGCTATAGTACCTGATTTCTTATACTCATTTGTTTGTATTTAATTGCTGATTTCTGCAAATGCTCCACGAATAATTTGTCTCATCTCCCCTAGAGCTGTTAATTACAGTTACCCCTTCATACAATTTCTAAATTAATTGCAGCACATTTGCTAATTGTTTCTATGTCAATGGTTACATGTTTAGTTTCGGCAACTGCTATGTCTTTCTCAAATACCTAACAATAATTCAAAATACATGCATCAAAGCGTGTGTTTTCCCAAACGTGGTATTATTATTAACTCAATTCTTTCACGCTGATGTAACTCTACCTCAAGGATGGCATATTAGCCTAGGGGAGCTGTTTTGGCTCTCAGTTGTTCATTCTTTGGAATATTTATGATTATTCAATAGGGCACTTTTCTCCCAGTACTGTTTCTTAACAATTTTTCATAGCCTCAACATTGTTTAGTAACAATTCCTTTTTGTTTTCCACTCTTTTTCTGTGCATTCATTTTTGTGATAACGTTAACAACTGTGCAAAAAACTATAAAAGTCTGTCACTCCCATGTAGAGACCAGAAGGAGTGAACATCTGTTCTTGCCATCTCTACAAGTGCTGAATTTTCCTGGATCATTGTTTTCAGTATTTATTTGTTGCTGCACTTTGCTTTAAACTCAGATCTTTCACTGAGCTTTTATGGTCGGCCACATTTTGTCTCTGGCATTCTGCTTTATTCAAACACCTGTATTTTCTTTCAAAAGGTGCTCTGAGTGACACTAAATGCCTACAGCCTCTTTCTCCTCAATAGCTCTGTGAATAGCTTACATCTTTTAAGCCTGTCATCCTGATTACCACGTTTTTGCCACATAACATCTGAGACAAAGCTGATCAATAGAATAATGGTTACTGCCCTGCAGTCTGTGAGGAGGATTTGCAGCTTGGCCTCCATAAGGTTGTCATCATCAATAGCGAGGGAATGGTTGCACGGCTATTTGCAGCAGTTCTCAACATGTGTTAATTAAATCTGTAATAGGCTGCTAGGCAGTCAGATTTGCAGTCCTCCTGGACAGTGCTCATATAGCAGTTCAAAATATTGTAATTAAATTGGGGTGCAATGACTAACACACATATACAAATTTAACATGGTTTCACATTTTCTTTTTAGGTTAAGTAAGTCCTTTGAATGCAAAACTACTGTTCCAAAATCCTCCCTTATCTTATTCTGTGTATTTGTATTTGGCATTTGGCAATCACGTTTCAAGGGGCAGAACCCAAAAATCTATTCCTATATCAGTCATCCTGTGAAACAATTACATTGGAATTACAATTTTCAGGATAGACCTTCAACAACAGTAACTTAAAAGAAAAAAAGAATGCAACAAAATTGTTTCACACAGTTTTATTGAAAAAAAAATCAATTAAACACCCTGATTCAGAAATTGCTATAAATATAGTTTGGAATAGACTCAGAAGAGGAGATTTCTATGATTGCATTTTAAAAAAAGCCTATAACTCCTTTGACTGCATCTAAATTGTTATTTATGAATGTATTTTGTTATCACTTCTCTCTGAGAGAGAATTTTTACTTTTTAAAATACTGATATTTGGCTAAGTCTATGCCCAGACCTGTGTTTTATGACTACTTGCCAAACTATAAACATGAATCATAAGGAACAGAAAACTTCAGAAGTAACTGAATGTGGTAAGTAGAAGCACTAAGAAACAGTGGTTGGATGGAGTGTTTGAGACAGAGTTCAGGTTATCAGTAGCCCTTTATCTGAAAAGCCTTTGCACATGCTCTAGTAAGTGAGTGACATGTGTTTGGGTGGAGGAAGATCCAGCTCCAGGAATCAGCTCATGAATGGCTGTCATGCATTTATTGTCCTGTGGTTGGATAGATGTACAAGAGAAAAGCGGTCACATTTGGTTTTCCCAGGAGCAATAGCAAAATGGGGCACAATATCTTGAAGTTTTGTAATACTGTTCAATCTTTTGAACCCAGTTTTGGTGGCAACTGGCCAGCTGTGTCTGTTGTCCCTGTTTCTTTCCTTAGTCTGCTTATCCTTGAATGAATGGAGTTACTAGGGACTAGGATCTCTCACTCTGTGTAAGTAACATCACTCCACTGGGAAGTGTAAATGAAATGTAGTGATGGGATTCCCTTCTCTTTTTTTTCAAGACTCCATCACCTTGGAAAGCCCCTTAAGCAACTTAAACACCTTCTGGAAACCCACACACCACTTCTGTCTGCTTTTGGTACTTTGCTAAGGCGGGGACCAAAGAAGTCTACCTCAGCCTCTTCCATTGTCCATCACAACACTGGAGAGACTTTGAAGACAGTTTTATCCCTGTTCTATGAAAGGGCAAAGAAGAAGGGCATTTGCTAAGGTACAATACCCATGGGTGATCTCAGACTGAGAGAGGCTCTGGGTTCTGCAGTGCAATAATGCCAACTATAAAATTACCATGATCACACTTTAGATCCTGCTAGCACCAGCACTTGCTACTGCTGGTGTGGATTGCTGCCACAGTTTGCTGATGCCAAGTAGCACATTTAATCATGCTGCTATTGCTGCTAAGTGCTATTGCCCATCACCAGTCTGTGATCACTCTGAGCCTAGGATTAGAGGAACGTCCCTACCCCTAGGGTGGGTGACACTGGAACAGAAATCAACAGCACTGACAGGACAAAAGAGGTACAGGTATCTGTTGTGCAAGTGTTAAAAAAGAACAACTGTGTGTCTTAGTATGAACCCCAACATTGACCTTAGTAGCACATCACACACAGAGGTTAAGGCTTCCATTAGAGGAAATTTTGAGACAAAAAGAGAAGAGAGATACTTCCTTCAAGTGCAGATGCTGTTTGGCTGAAGCAAGCCTGGTAAGGTGAGATGGTTCAACATATAAGGTTTGTAACAGCTGGTCCAGGATTAGGATGACCAGAAGGAAAAGGAGGTGTCTACCTCCCCACTTTGTTACAGAGTTTAGACCTAAAAAATATGACTATATCATCTTATGTGCCCAAGTGGAGACTTCACATGCTGTCACTGAGGATCCCCAGATTCCTATTCATTGCATTCATAAAGTATTTCTGTTACCTCTGTACAAAACAGCTAGTGAGGAAACAGATACTTCATATACTGCACTGTATAAATACGTTCACCAATCAGACTTCTTGATCTACTGAATAATTAAACTAATTCTGGTAATAAGTTATGAGGGAGAAATGATTCTAAATTTGTTTACAAAAAGTATTTGTTAGTCAGTTGGAATAATGAAAAAACTGCTGGATGCCATAAAAGGTCTACATTTGTGTATAATCTGTTTGTCATTAATAATTAGATTTGGTCTAGTTGTTTAGTTATATGTGCTAAGCTATTAAGTATTATGCATATTATTATTATGTGCTAATACACATTGTTATAATGTGCTTATATCTATGTTTATAAAGAAGAGGATCCTCATTTTTGAACTAACCATACAAACCAAGAGGCAATTAGGCTAGGTATTTCATGGCACTTTGACTTGTACTATAATTGAGATAGTATTTATAGGGTATTACTAACTCCACAATTGCTAGATTTTATGTCTCAGATTCTACCTTATAACAATTACACTTTTACAAAATAATTACATTAATTGATTTATTTGTGCAACACAAAAACAGACTTTCTTGTACTTTGGGTTTACATAACGTGCAAAGTCTAACTCAATCTTTTAACTGTTTTAAAATATGCTGTTGATTGGAGTAGTAGAGATCTAACCCTTATTCTTCACCACAACAGAAGGATATAGATATAGTTAATCTAACAGTTATAGATATTTTGATAAATATACATAAATTACTATAATATGCCTGTCTCTTCACCAGTCTATTGCATGTGAAGCTCTAGCCTTGGAGCTGCAAGCTGAAGGCTCACACTGTGACCAAAATAATTTGAAAGTAAAAGGAATTTTTTTTTTTTCTGCTAAGGTACAATGACTCTAGTGATGCATGTACCATTGAAATAGAGTTTTGCAAGAACTGCTAAAAAGACAATCAAGAATTCATAGCTCAAAAGTTATTTGCCTTTGTAGCCCCAGATGTTTTGTGTCACTGATCTCCTTCTTCTGCATTGTACTAACACAAGTATTTGTTGCTCTGTGAAAGGTTGCTGAAAAACAACTCAGAAGAATTAAATTAGTTATTTCTTGGGGTTAGTTTACTTGCGTAGTTCTTTGACACAGCTAGAAAAAAATACCTGTGCATGTATAACACAGGAATTGTATAGAGAGGGTGGGGAAACAGATGAATGGGGCAGGATAGGAGTAGTGGCCATTGCTTAAACCATCCCTAAGTTTTGAAGAAATGCATCTGTAGTTCTGACTATTCTGAGGAAGTCACATATCTCTGGTTTCTCATATTTCTGTAATTCAGTTTTATACATAAGTCTTCCCTTCTGCATTTTGAGCTTTGGTTTAGGATGTCAGGCACATAATGAAGTACCACTGCACCACACTGCATCCTCACTTCCATCCACACAGCCCAGCTCCATGCACACGGAGGTAATTGTGTGCCAGGGCACAGCCTTTCAACCCTGAGGATGATCTGAATGGGTGAGGTAAAGTCTATGCGTCTATTTGATGACTGAGGATTTGTATCAATGACTTTTCTGCGTTCCTTCATACTATTGAAATCCAACTTAAGGAATAATTTTCTGTTTCTGAAAGGAGTCAATCTAAGAAATTGGAAAATTTAAGGAAAGAAATGTCTATGAAATTTTTCACCTCTTGATAATCACTTTGATACTCCCCTCGGAAGAAGTAACCAGAAGTTATTGCTGTTTGTGAGTTTTCTGACTTCACACAGGTCTGTGTGAAGTGAGTTACTGTCCAGTCCTGTTCACAGTGAGCCACCTTAATCACTATTGCTTTCTGCTTTTATACTTTTCAGCAAGAATGTGAAAAACTAAATAAAAATTTAGGAGATAGTGAAGGTACATTAGGACTGAAATCTCACGATGAAGTCTCATACCTCTTTTGAACATAATTTTTTTAGAATAAACCACAAAGGCAATGACTTTTCTGTTGACTTTCAGGTCATGAAAGTACAACTATTGCCCATTTCTCCAAAGCAGAATGGTTTATCTCTTCAATACTGGTCTGAGGAAACATTTCAAGGGCTGAGAATCTGATTGAGATTCCAAGCTCACTCAAGCTTCTACCTTTGCGGACAGGAGTATAATTTTCTTTCCTTCCACCCTTCCCACACTTCAGTTGCTACAGAAACTTATACTCACTCTTTTTTCTACTAATGCAGTTTTTAGTCCATTCTGAACACTACTTTTGCTTTCGAAGTGAAACTACATCTTGAATTCTCTCGGTGCTCATGTTCCTTTCAGCTTCTCAGTTTCCATTTTTATTTTGAGGGAATTTTGACTTTTCAATAGCTGTCTACATACTATCTACACTATCTACTATCTACACACTTTCTCAGTGTCCTTCAAAATGTTATATAGCTTAATCATCTCATCTTAATTCTTAGTAATAACAATAAATATGAATTTTCTATCCTCTTTTCAAGTAGTAGTTATAGCCTGTAAGATAATTCATCAGCCTTTTCTCCCTCTTTGGTACAATTTTTAGGAATTTGGTCTGCTTTCTTTAACAAGGTTTGGTGATTTGAAAAACCTTTTCTCTGAGGTAGTAATGGTTTGCCCCACTGATAATACTGGACCAACCAATAGTCCACGTGCGCCCTACGGAAATTACATACCCACAGAAACGGAAGAGAAGGTAGGGAAGATAGTTTAGAAGGTAGGTAGCCATGATCTGAGCCATGAGGAGGCAGGGGGCCAGTGAACCCCTCTGGGGGCCAAGGGCTCCCAGCCCCCAGCTGAGGCTACGGGAGACCCGGTATAGTGTCAAAGCTGGACTGGGTCCTGTAATCAAGAGCTGGAAGAGTTTACTTACTGTCAGCAGCAGCAGAAGACACTGAAAACAGCAGCAGAGCAGTCCTGAACAGAGACAACAGTGTCTAAAGGCCAAAAGATAGTCAGTAGCAGTGAGATAATGTGAAGCTGGCTGAAAGATGCAGAGATGGTCCTGCAGGAGGGAGAGCTGGCAACAAAACAGAGGAAAACTCAACAGAGCTGGTTTGGGGTAAGACTGTATTATTTTCCCAAAAACCAGAGACTCTCTGAAAAGGAGGGGTGGACTTCCAAACCCTTACGGAGTCCCGAAATGCAGCAGCAGCTAGAGAGAGGGAGAAAGGAGCTGAAAAACCCAGAGTTGTCCTGAGAGCTGAGCCAGGACGGAATGTGGAGGAGGTGGCTGTGCCCTCTGCTGCTGCTGTTGCTGTTTCTATCAAGCTGTTGAGCTGGGACAGAACAAGAGCGTTGGAAAGACTGAACTGAAAGCTGCCTTCAATGTTCTAACCCAAGAGGAGTGAAGATCTACAAGGAAATCCCCTGAAGGCTCGGGCTCGGGGTTGAAATTTCCACAAAGTAAGAACAAAAATCCTGACTGCCACACTTAAATCTGCTGCCTCAGGAAAATGAAGGACACTTACCAATGCCACAAAAAACTGAAATGAAGGAGCTGTGGCCTGAGAAGTGATAGAAAGACTTTTCTCTTTTCTTCTTGGACTTTTATTGAAGAAGAGGAGAAATTTAATTTAATGTAAATATATATGTGGGTGTAAATAAACCTTTGTAAATATTTTCCCCTTCCCCCAATAACGAATGGTTGTGTTTTGTCTGAAAACTCTCCACATGGGGTGAAAAAGATATCAAGTCCATATCATCATTAAACCCTCTCACAGAAGCAAACTGTGGGAGGGGGGAGCTTGAATTTAAAAATTAGATTCTTGGGAGTTTCAAACCACCACACAAGGTATCCAGATTTATGTACAATACTCTAGGTTAGGTCTCATTAGTTCTGTGTGTACAGTGACAACAACTAATGATCAGAATGATCTCTTCAGATACACTCTTTCCTCCTCTATCTTTGCTTCAGTCCTTTCAGGTATTCTGTTTATTTATTTTTGTAATTACTCTCAAATTTGGATCTGATGGCTTTACAAATTGCATCATCAGTCCCACCAACACTGGCAGATCCAAAAATGGTACAACGAGCTAGATACTTCCTGCTCCTGACAGACTTATTTATCAGTGCTCAGCTTTGCATTGACAAGAGACTTGCTTTGCACATGCAACGTGACCAGTGCTGTGTGGTGTTTTCAAATGTCCGGTGTCCAGGGTTGGCATGGACAGAAACTCACTTGACTGTAGCTTAAAAAAATATGATATTAGTCTTATGGTAAAAATTATATTCCAGCAAGATTTTTTAGCTCTCCATCAAATATTCTTCTTTTCTAGCCAAAATGGTAAAATTTTTCAGTAGCTCTGATTGTGCTTTAAGATAGGCAGAAGAGAGAAGCTTTCCAAACATATCAGGCCATATAAACGGCACTGAGAACTGGATCTCATCACAGTGTTCTCTATTGTGTGTTTGATTGTTTAAGAGAACTGCAACTGTGTGGTGTCACAGAGGATAAATCACACCTCTTAATGAAAATTTAATATTTTGCTGCCAAGGTTTTAGGATGCAAGAAGCTTTTAACACCCAATCAACCCTGAGAAGTCAATCTTGCCTATGTGGAAGGCCACTAAAATCAAGAAGATATTTTAAAACACAATTCAGTTCCTAAGTTGGTTGGCAGGATCTTGTACCCTAAACTACATAAGAGGTTACTCAACATTTATTTTCTTTTCCCAGATAAATACTTTGGTCCTCACTGTCTTATTCTGCATGGATCATAATGGGTGTGACATTGTTCCACACTTTCTGTTTCTGGATATAGATTTGCAAATGGCACATACCCATGTTATTTCACCTATACCTTTTAGCATGGAGCTATCCATGAACAGAGGATCCTTCCACTTTTACTTACATTACTTCAAAACAAATCTTTAATTTTTAAAAAAATCCCTCCTTTATTTTGTTTTCATTTTCAATCTTCAGATGTGTAATTCACTCTTAGGTTGAGATATTGTATTTGCATGTATAAACTTGGGTATTTTACCTTACTAATAAAACCAATTTACCAAAATTTCCTAGTTTAAAAGCTAAGTCATTCAAATCAAATAACCTGAGCTTTTAGATCTTTTGATGTTTGTATCCAGTGATAGTATTCCTGGTATCCATCTGCATTTTGTGCTCTGTGGATGTTCCAGCTAATTCTTAGGGGACTTCTTAAAGTTAACTAAAATGGCAGTCATAAAAATAACTTTAAATTTAAAGTCTTAGTGAGTACTGATTATTAACCACCTTATTTCAGGCTCTCAGATGACTACAGATTTATGTTATTTATGACTACAGATGTTTCTTCTGTGAAATTACAGCAAAGAAGTTAAAGATAACATATGCAAATATCTACATTCTTCCCAACTTCAAATACCTTAAATATGATGGCACTATCAGTGCACTGAATTAGTTTCACTGGACAAGGGGCAGTAAACCTGGAATTCCTTTATTTCTATAAGTTGGAGATGACTTTTTCTTTTTTATTCTTTCTTCAATGGTTACTGAATATTTTTGCTTTGATAATGGAACATCATATTGTGCTTAAGGATTTTTTTTATGTATTTTTATATGATTTATTTATAATATATGCATCCAATTTTGACTTGAGTGGGATTGATGCAACATTCTGGGCTACAAATGTTCAAAAACTTACTTCAAAATGCTTGTACAAAATACCTTGGTAAAAATTTACTCATTGCAAAAAGGCTAAGTGTTACTATAAGTTTTGTTTAACTGATTTACTCTATCAAACTCCAGTCACTCATTTGAAATTGTCTTATGGCAAGAAACAAAAACTTAGGGAGCTCTGCTGCTGAAAATTGGTTATGAACCAATTTAAAAATACAATAAAAATTTTGGCATTAAAAATCCATAATTAACATATATTGGAAATACAAAACGGATTGACTATTTTCTTTTGGTAAAGGAGTAATGAAATAAACCAGAACTTGTCATTTAATCAAATTAAGGTAAGCATAAGGATGTACAGAGAAAAATAGTTACAGAGTGAAATGACAGAGACCTAGGAACAAGAGTCTTACATGCCTTTGGATAATTCAAGACACAATACCATCACATTATATGTGAATAGTGGTTATTGCCAACTGTATTCATATCCCATTGTCTGGTTAAATCTAAAGGGAATATAATGAATATCTCGCATTTCATCCCAAGAATAAGAGGAAAAAAGCATGTATTACACTGACAATACACTGCAACTGTGCTGAGAGAGGGATTTGGTTTTCACCAAATATTCAGTGTTCAGTCTACAGCAAACTGATCATTTGCAATATTTATTGTGAAGCATGTGTAATAGATGCCAAAAGATGCCAGGTAGCAGGCAGAGATCTGCAAATTTCTTTTAGTATTTTATTCTGCTGGCAAATCTTGCAGGTACCTGAGAGATGTATCATTTTACTCCTTCCTAAGTGGTATTTTTCATTTGTCACGTTATACAGCTGTGCAGTTGTGTCCCTGTTGACGCCAGGAAACTGATTAAACCAGCTGGTTTATGGTTTCTACTGGCTGTAGCTGAGTATATTCTATTCTGTAACATATGGCACCTCAGGGCAGTGTGTTTGCATGGAGCTTGGGAAACAGGACTGGGTTCATGGTGTGTTCATTTGCTGAAGCATATATTTGTCCTTGCTTCTAAACTGACTGGCTGTGAAAGTCTTGTTTAAGGCTCTTATGTACAATGATTTTCTGTATTGTTTGGTTATTTAGCATCCCGTTGATGTTTCTTTGCTGACATGCTGTGACTTCTGCTAAAGTAAGACAGTACTGGATAACCCTCGTACGCTGTTCTTTCATTGCATATTTCTGCTATGAAAAAGATTATTAAAACCTAAATGTCTTCCTGGTGTGTTGTCCCTCACATTTTATTAAAGAAATAGGTAAAAAAAGAATATTTTAGGGTTTTTCTTAGTGTGACAGCAAAATTATGCTCATATCTTAGACTTTCTCCCTCAATTCTTAAACTTTCTCTTTTAAACAAGTTTCTAGACATTGTCTTTTCTATCATGACATATTTATTAGAATATTGTGATTTTTGTCATATTTGATTTCCTTTAATTTATATGTTAATGAGGACTGTTTGCTACTTGATATCCTACAACTCTATTGCAATATTTAGTTCAGACAATTTTCTTATTCATCTGGAGTACATTTCTCGTCTGCATTTCAGGAACATCCAGTTTGCTTTAGTGATTCTTTGCTTCTACATCTGTGCTCACAAATTTGGAATAGTCTTTATCTATTTTTTATCTTATGTGTGAAAGAAATTGTAACTAATTTTTGTAAAAATACATATCACTCATGTATTTCATTGTCTATTGCAATATAACTAGCTGATCAAATACTACTTTATTTTTTCCTTTTTTTCTGAAATATATATTTTGTTATACAATCATGCTTCTCCTTTGGGTTCTTTTGCCCTACAGCTAATTCCCAGTATGACAGATTATACAGCTTAGACATATATACTTACACTTATGAATAATCATAAGGGACCCTTCATTTGTGGTTTCTCTAGGACTTATTGTGTCACTGTTTTACCTTCTCTCAACTATATTCCTTTTTCTCCTAAGCAGTCTTTCCTACAGGACAATATATCCTTCAACATTTGTCTCTATTGATTTTGATTTCCCCATTATATTTCAGTTAAACCCTTTTGCTCTCCACTTTTATTCACAAGTTCGGTTTTTAACAATTACTTATCACTGTCGTGATCACTTTATCAAACTGGTTGGAATTGCTTTTGTCTGGAAGGGCAAACTTGGGTCTCAGCTGCAGGCTTAAATACCTATCAGCTGGAAAATTCGTATAAGTAGCAAAACTCCACTAGGTGATCATCTGAGAATTCTCTTCGACTTGTTTCAAAATTAGGTTTACATCATTGACTGAATTTGGAAGACTAATTTTTTGGCTCTCAAATATCTTCAGATCATAGACACAACTATGCAGGGACCCAAAACACCTGTGCCACTTTCTACCCCCTCACAGTAACACTGCTGCTGTTCCTCACAGAGAACAGAAAATTGTTCTGTGAAACTGGCAAGAGCTGTTGAAATAATTCCTCTTGGAAATCTTAACAGGCTAACAAAATGTTACATCTCCTGCAATTTCCCATACTTACCCTTGCAAACAGATTTGCAAAATCTTTTTGGCTTCTGTATCTGAGGAAAGAAATCTATCTTATGCTGTGTATTTTTGTCATTTGACAAGTGTTCTTTCTTAAGTATATCCTAAGTACATCCTGAAGATATCTCCATTGTACCCAAACATTTATTTCCATTTAGATCTTCGTTTTGGGTAGTTTGAGTGATGTGCGAGTTTTCTTCCCTAAGAAGGAAGACTTTTACACTTTTAGAAATAACCTGCTTCAACATTGGGTATTTCTCTGATCTGAGGAGGTCAGTGAGATGTTTTTTAAAAAAGCTTAGTTTTTATAGAATGAATTGTTTCACTGATGTTACCAAAAGACAAAGTCAGTGCCATCTAACAAGGCTGAAAAAATTTAATTTCAGTGATTCGATAGGAGTTAACAGTCACCCTTTCTTCACAGTTTATATCTTTGTACTGAAAATAGATGTTATGCTGTTCACCAGCAAAGAAGATGAAATGGCTTTCCTTAAAGCCAAAAAAGATATGAGATATTATCACATATCTGTTAGCTTTTCTACCAGCCTCATTTTTCTCTGCAACAATAGGATGGGAGTACTTTCTGAGAGAGAACAATAATCATCAATAATGGTTCACAGTTCTGCAGGATGACTGTCCATTTTTTGAGCAAAATGGTTGAATTTCTTTTCACTATCGACTGAGTCACTCTAAGTACTTTGCAGGTAAAACTGTTATTTGACTCATGTAACTAA
The DNA here is from genome assembly GCF_001715985.3 of Manacus vitellinus. Lineage (NCBI taxonomy): Eukaryota > Metazoa > Chordata > Aves > Passeriformes > Pipridae > Manacus > Manacus vitellinus. The sequence goes on along the minus strand of NW_021938895.1, from coordinate 10,110,601 downwards.
GAATAGCCAACAGAATTAGCCTTCAGGAGTTGTTCCAGTGCTATTACTCATTCAGGTGGTCATGCTGACATCAAAGGGGCTACAGTGGCCTATACATTATTCAGCAAGGTCCGTAAGATTGAGCCTTTAAAATTTTGCTGCAATACACTCAAGAGGTTTTTAAAAGATATTTTAATTATAAGGTTGAACAGAAGTACCTGTGTTAGACATTTGATTCCAAAATACTGTTATGAGGGAGACAAGAAATAAGCATAGTGGCTGTTCTCTCTCTCTTTTACAGGCAGAAAAATAGTGACTTGCCCAGAGTAGGATAGGTGACCAATTTTGAAGGCATAATTAAAACAAAGGAATTACTACTTCACATTTCTACATTATATGCAAAAACATATATTTCTCTTTGTGATTTTTTTTGGTCTTTGCTTTTAACATATATGTATTATATGAAGTCTGATTTAAGTTTTTTGCTATTAAGTCAGTTAGAAATATCATTTACTAATACCTCTATCTCCCCTTTCTTTTCTTTTCTCTTTTTAGTCATAGGTTTTCATTCTGAGAGGAAATTAATTTCTATTGTGGCTATAAGTTAGTCTTTTAAACAGTGAATTCCTTAGAATTTTTTGGTGATTAATTTTCCTGAAATTGTACAGAGGAAAATATGCATTCCAGACCAGACTGTTCTTCTTTAGAGAATCTGATATAAAAAAGATTTTTGAATCACTTGTATTTGGAATAAAATTTCTCATTCTTTTTCTGCATAAAGCATTTTTTCATTGAACTGCATTTACTAAATAAATATTGATGGTCATTAATTATTAAAATACTACTATTTTATTGTTCTTGTAAGCTTTTATTGGCCACAGTTTATCAATATGTTGAAGTCTTTCTGAATTTTGTTTTATTCCTCTAAAAAATATTAGTTATATTATGACTAAATACTTAAGTACTTAAATTGTTAAGTATTGGTTGGTTGGTCTGGGAGATATAGATAGAGATGTAAACACTGCCTTGTAACATAACCTTTGATAAAATACCTGCGTGTTTGAAGTGTAATACTCACTTGTGTACAACAGCATCTGACATTTATACCGATCCATTGAGAGTTTTGCTTTCATCAACTTTGGCTGGGGCAAAAGAAGAATCTCTGCCAAGTAGAATCATGGCATCATCCTCTGTGATCAAAGCAGATGTGTTCAGTTTCCAGCCAACAGCAGATAACTTTTAGTGAATCCCAGTTCTTTCCAGCTTCTAATTTACTGAATAAATTCACACTGCAAAAGCATCACTAATGATGTTGGCAACCAAAGACTTTATGCAGTCACACACATTTGTCTCTCTAATATGTGAGAGAATAAATATTTTCTAACATTTTTCCCACCGTACCTGTGATCTAGCAGCAGTACAGAATGTGTTCCTTCTTTCTAGATGTACTTTATAGAATTTTATGTAATTTAAAGAATTATTATTGTATTCTGTAAATAACATGTATTTTTCTTGCATAAATGGCAAGTACAAGAGTGTTCTGTTTTCCACCTCTTTTGTAGTGCCTTTGGGTCAAGTCTAGACCTGAAGTAAGAGTATAGCACAATATATAAATATGCTCTTATGCTTATACCAGCAAGTGGCTCTTTCCACAATACATCACAGTCTCATTTTGCACTCTTTGTAGTGATGTTTGGTACCAAATTGATCAAATGTCAGTTCCCCAGTTGAAAGCTTTAAGATGGTACATCTGCATTGGAGAATGTGCTGTTTACTCAATTCCATCTTTTGGAGCATTCAGGAGAGCTAACAAAATGACAGCTCTTTTCAGCTGAAATGGACTCACAAAGTAGTGCAAATTGAATGTTTGCTTCTAGCAGATAGCCTTTCATTGCTTTGTGTTCTCTGGTTTTACGTGCAGGGGAATCCAAAGGCAGACAATTTTCTACTGTGTCTCATCCACCTCCACATTCTAGGCTTGCATGGGTTTGATTTGCTAGATTAAGTTCCGAGTTTGAAAAAAAAATCTTTTATCTTAAACCCATTCTGAGTTTAGTTTGATCTATTCAAAGATGTAATGTTTATTAAATGGTGAATTATCTCTATAATGGCATAGTTCAGAGCTCATTCTGAAGCAGTATTTTTACAGTATGTGTGCTCTTTTTTCCCCCATTAAATAAATGTGTGATTACTGAATTTGAAAAAATTGGTCCAAGAAACTGCTCAGAGACTTTTTTATCTTTAAGCAGCAAGGTATTTGTTTATTCAATGCTGGGAGCAAGCCAGCTCGCACTGGACAAACTTGCTGGACTTGAAAGTGCAAAACTAAGCCATTTTATACATTTTAGATACATGGTTACATCATTTATTGTACATACTAATAAGTAGGCTAGTCTCTGGGCGAAGTCTTTCCAGGCATGCGCAGTCTTCTACTGTGGGGGTCTTCTCCTCAAACCTTCATCCGTCTGGTGGTCGCCATGGGTGTCTTCCTCAATTTGACCTCTTTGATTAGGTGACCTGAATTCTTCAAGCTTGTAAAATCCTGACTCTGGGCCTTCTAGATCTTATTCAAACGTCTAGTTTACCTAATTTATTGCTGTGTGTGTACTACTCCTATTCTTTCTATAATAAGGCCTTTGGTCCAGTGGGCAGAACAGAATATATTAACCAGTGCTCCTAAAATTTTCTTCTAGCAAAACAGGTATTGAGGTTTCTTAGCAGGCCAAGATATCTCAGTTAACTCTTTAAGGCCTGGCTCCTGTTTCATTACCCCAAAAATACATTAAAAGGAGAAATTCTATTTCATCTTATAAAGACAGTAGATTACTATGATATGCATCATAGCAAAAATTAGTGCGCTTTTTGAACCAGATTTTTGAATCAGGTGCTGGTAAGGTTTTTAAACAAGTGAAGATAATTCAGAACAAGTACATGTATTGTTTTCCTGCTTCACTAATACTTTTGAACTGCACTAAATGCAGTATGAACTACATATCGGTAAGAAAAATTGTAAGAAGTATTACTATTGATAATCAAATAATTTATTATTAATAAGAAAATTAGATGAGGGGATAAAAAGCTTTTAAAAAGGAATGAGGAGATTATAGAAATGTGCTTAAAGAGGAAATAAAATTTTCAAATAAACAGTTTTTCATCTGTTAAATAAATATTAATTCTTCAAATTAGTTAACTGATGCTCATATCTATTATTGTCTGAAACTACAGCACACTTCACTGTATTTCCTAATAGTGCAATCTATTCACTGAGTTTTTATTCTGTTATGTCATGGATAACCCAGTCAATGTCAATACAGATAATTTAATTTAAATTTACTTGATAAGAACAATGTTATCAGACTTTTGTGTTTATTGAGAAAATATGGAAACAGATTATTTACTAAGAAAAATTTGTAATGATTACTCAATTTACTAACAGTTAATTTCCACATTCATATTAGAGTGATTGTCTACATAAGTGTTTCATTTGCACAAAGATTTCAGATTAGTTACATCTGTTGATGCTGTGGAATGGAATAATCATCACCAAGGATTGGATTCATCTTGCATTAAAGGAGCTTTCTGCAATGGGTATCCATGCAATCTAACCCTGTTATCCTAGATTCCCTTTTCTAGTCAATGAATAGAATCAGACACTTTTATGGAAAAGTGTGTGTGACCCACTGTCAGCATTAGATGAGATTCATTTCACGTCCTAAGTTCTACTGTCAACATTTACTAAATATGCATTTTTTATAGAGCAAACTGATAAAGATGTAATCATCTGCTCTGTGAATATCCACACTTGATGAGAAGAATTCCACCAAAGAAATAAGAAACTTTGTCATTGTCTATCTCAGTCAGTGGAGGTACTCCATTTTCTGAAGAGTACTCAGTTCTCTTTTGGAGAAATGTGTGTAGGCTACTGGCCCTGACAGGCCGACAGGCTGTGAAACATTCAATATGACCCAGTAAGTGATGGTGAAATTTTGTGACACTTTAAAAATTATTTTCTGGTCACAGTGTTCTGTGTTGTTGCCAATTCATCACAGATATTAGCTGTTACGTACTGAAATGGCAAACTTAAAAGGAACCTAGTCTTCATCCCCCACACCTACACTGTATTCTTCCAAATAGACAAAGAAAGGATATGTCTTCTACTTACGTCACATTCACTAGTCATTCAGTTGAGTCATCAGAGGGAAAAAAAATTAAAGTCTTGTGATAAATACAATTAGAAGCTCTCTCCATGATCATAATAATCATGGAAAACTATCTAAAAGAGGGATAAATCTTCATGTAAACATCCTTCTCTCTTTCTAATCTTTAAAGAGAGAATATTAACTGCATGTTTAACTTTTATGATGTGAAAAGTATTCCAGCCAAAAAGTATTGTTCTGGGATTTATCAGATATTAGGTGCAAGCTGCACCAGAACAGTCCATCCTGAGACTCAGGAAAACAGGTAAACCTATGAAAAAACTGTCTTAGCTAAATGGTTTAACAGTAGAGTTCCAATACAAAGAAAAAGTCATGGAAACAGAAACGAGCTACATAGGAGGAATTTAGAAACACTGCCTCTGTGTGTGAAAGTGTTGCTGGGAAAGCCAGAGCTCATGAAGAGTTGACATTTTCAGTCCAAGTTGCATCAAGGACATGATATTCTATTACTACATTAGTAGACAAATACTGAACAAGCAAAATATGAGCCCGTTACTGAATGGGACAGATGATCTAAGAAAGACAGACACTACCTAATATCAGTGGTCAGAAGGAGGTGGTGCAGTGTGGTCTTGTCACATTTTCAGATGACACCAGAAAGGCAACAGTAAATATGCTGGAGAGTTGTGGTGCCATTCAATCTAGACAGGCTAGAGAAATGGGCTCACAGAAATCTAATGAAATTCAACAAGGACAAGTGTAAAATCCAGGACCTGGGAAAGAGGAAGCCCTTTGCAACAGCACAGTCTGGGGACTGACTGGTAAGCAGCCCTGTGAGAAAGGCCCATGGGATTCTGATGGACAACCAGCAGTGCACCCTTGGCGGGAAGGAAGGGATTCAGTTGCTCAGACTGAATATAACTTAAATTTTCCCCTGTGAGGACAGTTAAGCAATGGAAGGGGATTGACTGGAAAGGCTTCCTCCCTGGAGATTTTTGAAGACCAACCGAAAAGCCCTGAGTAACCTTTTCTGACTTTAACATTGACCAGGCTTTGAGCAGGAGGTTGGATTGAGAACTTGCTGAGTTCCCTCCCAGCTTGTGATCGTATAATTATCTTTTTCATGGGAAGGAAATTTTCACAATCTCTCCTTTATCAATAGCTCTCTAAACTGTTCAATAAGTGGAAAAGAGACTTATAAAGAAAAGAGTAAATATGAGTCAAGACTGAACTCTGCTACTGCTCCCAGTAGTAAACATCCATGCCTCTGAGAGATAGATAGGACTTTTTCTTTGACTGCCTCTCATTTTAAATGTCTGTCAAAAAAGATCAATTTTGACCCCAGTGTTAAGATTTTGTTCAATTCCCAGGTGTATTCTTCCCAAGTTGTTAGTTTTCCAATATAGTTCAGAAATTCTTTCCATTCACTCAGCTGTTTTGTGCCCCAAGCACAGATGTCCTTCATCACTGATCTGTTCTTCTCAAGCAAACCTTCATATATGTCTAAATAGATGAAGGGTTACAGAGGAATAGATGTAGCACTGGAGGGAAGTTTAGTGATGAGCTGATGCCTTAGTGAAATTTTTAAGCAGATGAGAAAGACAGAAGTCACCTCTGTTATGCTTAGTCATTAGATAGCTTCAGAAAACTACTGGCAACAATTAGGAATAATGCAAAGTGCCTTATCTCACACATACTATACCAACAGTACAAAGATAAATATGTACTAATGTTTATCTTTGAAGCAAGTGTCAAAATATAACACATCCTTATTTTAATAATGTATCCTATCTACCTGTTTTATTGTTTTTAGAAGTAGGGTAAGTCTATCTCATTTCAATTCCCAAACTGTCAATAGATGGTAATCAGTGAGATTATGAGTGCGCAAATTTACATATTTATAGGAAAAGTGGTGATTATTAACATGGAGAGCCTTCTTTTATTGATCACATACCGCTACCTTTTAACAATGAAAGTAAATAATATAGACAGTATTTTAAAGTGAAAGCTTGGCAAAAGTAAGCGAGGGCTGAGAGGGATTTGTGTTAAAACCACATCTAACCAGAAGTCAGACAGCAGTTAATAGGATAGTTTGATTTTCAGAGGTACTGACCTTCAGCAACTGTGACTGATTCCAATGACAACTACCTGCACTTCCCACCCTTCAGAATCAGACAGCATATATTTAACAAATAGGAAAACCTCTAAGTAGTTTAACTTCACCTACTTCTTAATATCTATATAGGGAATTAACATGATCTTAATATCATGTTGTCTAAGGACTTCACAGTTATTAATTGCATTTATTAATCTTTATATCCCTCCTGAGAATTATGAATGTGCTATTATCCCTACATTAAGGATAATGAACTGAGGTACACACAGACCGGATTTCGCCCTTACAGTAAAAGCAGTAGTTACACCAGGAATTGAACCTATGATACAAAAATGTGAGGCTAACATTTTCTCCAGTATTACTTCCCCAAGCGATGAGTTGTTTCCTTTAATTATTCTGATTATTTAAAACTGCAAATGTGTTTAGAAATCAAAACACATCAGAATATCACTGCAGCATTGCTTAACTTTCAGATTTTCAAGACAGAGCTCAACTAATCAATCTTCTACTATGGACCTCGAGTCTTATATTCCATTATAGTAATCTTGCTTTGTGTCTTGATAAATTTATTTTTTATGTTAGCTAATTAATCTTAGTTATTTTCCTTTCTTATTGGTGTTTCATATGCCACTGTTATTTGATAAGCTTAAAGGAATTTTAAACTTTGTTGATTTTTCTCTATCCTGTTCAAATGTAGACAGAGATTGGCAAAGTTAAGAGCTAAAATGTAAATTTTGATTATAGACTAAGAGTCTACAATTGTCTATTAGTCTGGATTGCGGACTAACAACACATTGAAAAAAAACCCAAACTCTCAAGAAACACGATTTCTTGCATTTACAGCTTTATTCTATAACTCTCTCTGAGGAACAGGAAGTAGAGGACAACACCTATTCCCCAGGATTAGTTTAGCATCTTTCTATGTTTGTTCAGTTCCCCACTTTTAAGCACCAATTTTGACTTTTGCATAATTACAGCTACACATTTGAAGAGAACTACCCTCTGGCCTTGTTTCCCTCTCTATGGATTTCCCTCTCTTGTTCTACCTTCCCTCTTCCTTGTGTTCTTTGAGGTTCCATTCCATTTTTTATGAATCCTGCTGCCTCTTCCTCTGAGACATGTGCTTTATCTATTTTATGGGACTCAGTAAGAGCAGTGTAGCAATTGATTGGTAGGTCAGTCAATAGTTCAGCAATTGGTAGGGAACTGCTGAACACCAAATAATTGATTTCCTTCCCACTGATTCCTTCACAGTTGGTTACATTTTAGTGTGTCATTACAGATAAAGGGAGATAGAAAATGGAAATGAAATGTATCTATACGTATATTACACATAGATAAAATATCATATATTTTTATGTTTAACAACTTTCCATTTTAAGGTAAGAACAGATTAAAATTTGTTTGGGCAGCACAATCACAGTCAACAACACAGAACACAAATTACAGGGAGGGTGTACATCAGATAATGAAATCCATTAACTTTAATATTGAAAAATGTTGTAAATTTTTACAGAGCTGTTGTTCAGCAAACTCCAAAGAACTTAAATAATGAATTTGAATAAATTCTATTGATTTTACTATTTTTTAATTACTGGGATTTTTTAGATTTAGAATTAAAACAAATTCTAACAACCTTTTCACTTCCATATACACTGTTAATATGATGTGCATAATATGATCTACCTTGATTCTAGATTAAGAATTTTACCTTTCAGAAGTTTAAAACCTTCAGTTTAGCCCCAGATTTCACACACACACACAGATTTCACATACACACAAAATCAGTGTCCTGAGATATTGACCAATCTGGCCTTGTCTGTCTGGATGCATAAGTGAATGAGGCAGATGTGAAACTGATTGGGAAAATCTCTTGGTAGAGGAAAAAAATAAAGATCTCCAAGAATTGTATTCCAAATCCCATTTTCTGTAGACATTAACTTTAGATGGAATTCAGGCATTTAGACCTATGGCTTAAGTTTTGAACATATTTATGTCTACATTAGATTACGTCAGATGAGAAGAATATCTGACTAATCTGGTAGTCTTTTCGAATGGAGTGACTGTGGTGGTAGATAAGGGAAGATCTGGTGATGTCATCTACCTTTATTTCTGAAAGGTCTGTTGCATGGTCCTACAAAACTTCTTTGTCATTAAATTAGAGAGATATGAATTTGAGGGACTATTCAAGTCCAAACAGTTGCAGTTTATGGCTCAATGTATAAATGGAGATCAGTAACATGTGGTGTCACTGAGGAGTTGGTATTGGGACTGGTACTGTCTACTAACTTTATGATGATTTAGGCAGGCCAGGTGACATTGGAACAATACAGAGATGCTGCTTGCCACTCTAGGCAGAAAATTCGTGCAACCAAAGCTCAGTTGGAGTTGAAGCTGGCAGGAAGAGTGGGGGACAATAAAAAGAGTTTTTTCAAATACCTTAATGGCAAAAGGCACTGTAGAAATAACAACATTATAGGAGTAATAACAGGATGAGGCTGGTCACCTCACAAACAGGGACAGAGACAAGGTAGAGGTGCTTAACACATTCTCTACCTCTGTCTTCAACATGGATGATGGACCAAGGGGGTCTCAGTGCCCTGAGCTGGAGGACCACGACTGACAGAAAGAAACTCCCAGCTGACCCTGAATCTCCTCCATCTGGATCCCTATTAATCTGTATGGCCAGATGGGATTCTCCCCAGAATCCTTAAAGAACTGACTGATGTCATTGCAAAGCCTCTCTCAATGACTTTTGAGTTATCTTAGGAATCTGGAGAGGTCCCAGTTGACTGGAAGCTGATGAACATTGTCCCGATTTTTAAGAAGGGTGAGAAGGACCATAGAAATTACAGTACCCAGTGAAATTATGGAAAAGATTGTTATAGGAAGTATTGAAAAACACCTGAAAGAAAACGCAGTCATTGGTCCCTTCTGTTATCCCTCACATATTTTTGGCTTGGATAACCATTTTGCCTTATGAAACATGAAACAAAGTATCCTGATTGTTAGTAATACGGTTCAGGCTTTTCACCAAATTTGCAGGACCTAAAAAAAGAGGCTTATTAGGCTCATCTTGTCTGAACTGGATGTCCCTGCAGCTCTACTTTATTTGTTTTAGCTGTGGCAGCAGTTTTTCAAAGAGACTAGTCAGCTATGGCTACTTGGTTTCAGTTTTATTTATCTCTATGTTGTCACTGTAATGGCACCATAGTCATAGAATCATAGAATGGTTTGGGTTGGAGGGGATCTTAAAGATCATCCATGATGATTTGGTATAAATACAGGCCTAGGATGATAACAGAGGCATTGAGAAATGGAGATACAGAAGGTTACTTAGAAGAGTACAGGCACAGAATGGTAGGAAAGGGCGCACAGGCTTAGCTCTGGCAACCCCATGGCTATAATTTCTTCAAATAAAGAAATAAGGACCTGGACCTAGACAAAGCTAGTTTTAGGGGTAAGAAAGAAAACCAAGAAATAATATCCATTATCCAAAAAAGCCTCTAAATATATTAAATTCTCAAGTTTCATGAGACCGCAGATCAATAAGAAGCAAATAAAGGTGTAAAAGCATGCTAGCAAAATGACAGGTGGATCTAGACATGAAGCAAGGAAATCATTAACACCATCATTATATTACTCCCAGCTGATACCCTGTTGTGATACATTCCATTGCCAGAAGAAAATGGCTTCAGGACCATTCAGGACCAAGAAAATGGCAGAGGAGCATTGAAAGGGTGAGCACAACATCAGAAAGAGAGGTAGAAAACAAGTGTATATATGAGAATTTGAATTGTATTATTACCGTTATTGAAATTTTGTCTGTAGAGGAGCATCCTTTCTTTTTCTATGATAATTGAATTGGGACTAATAAAGATCTGAAAGATTCCAATTATGCTAGCAATAGATTCTTGTCTTAATATAAAAGATATGTTTCCTCTTTGCCCATAAAAAAGATTTTGAGCATAAAGTTTTGATTTCATGCTGGTTAATGCTATCAAAGAAAGCTACTTTTTCAGTTTCAGCAAGGCAAAACTAAAATGACTGAGGCTAGTGTTCACTTCAAATCTTTCTGCCTGTCCAAAAAATTCCATTGCATCATTGGAATGCTAAAAATGTCTAACAAGTAGTGATTACAAGTATTTTGAGGAACCGGCAGACAATTTTTTTTTATTGCAGTCTACTGTGTTTATACACATACACATACAGACCTGCCTACATACATATGTTTGTATCTTTAATTTCTCTGAGTATCACTTCAAAATTATCGTTAGAAGGAAAATAAACTAAAATGAAGCAAACAAAACACCAAACAAAAAACCCCAAACCAAACCAAATAAACCAAAACAAAATGCAAAAGAGTCAATTTAAGTTACACAGTACAGTTAATTTCATTGTTCCTATTTTCAGTGAAGGCAAAAGAGTAACATCTCTGACCATGAGATATTTGATCAGTTCATCAAATGATTCTTTAGAACATCTGAATATGTCTTCTTACTGCTGTCAGAAAAAAAATCTCAGTAGTCAATGACCACAGCAAAACTTTTGTGTGAATATGAATATATTTTTGGCCACTGATGTGCTCGTCTTTCAAAACTGACTTTCCTACAGAAGGGATACAAGTAGTGTTTATATTTATGATTACCACTTGGGGTAGAAACTAAAATTCACCTGGTTCATAAACAGGCATCTGAATGCTGCTGCAAAAGGCACGGGATGATAAATATGATGCTGGGGATGATTGTAATATCGTAGTGTGCATGTATGAATAGCCAACACGTCCCACTAAGATTCATCTGGAGGGTACCAGGAAGACATCACTGGTGAAGGAAACATTGTCCCAACAGGTTTTAGAGATCAAGATTAAAAATAAATTTTCTTGGCAGGGAGAGTCCTGTGTGTTTAATAATGCTGAAGATATGCCTCTTCCCATAAATCCACCTCTGACTCTTCAGTTACCAGGTATTCTGTAAAGTGTGTGATCTGTCTTTTATACAGACATTTCATTTGCATTTGAAAAAACTGCATTTTTATTGATTTATCATCTACACTCTATTTATTTATCTACACTTATTTTCCACTATTTCTCTATTTTATTGATACGTTACCAAAGAATAATTGTGATGATACCAATTTTTTTTTTATTTCATATAACGTACCCTTAAGAACCTATTACTAAATTTGTCAGTAGAAAAGCCGGTGACAAATTATTGAAGGAATAGTTTCGTGGGTTATTTTGCTCCTAGTACAATAATAGTTCATAAGACTTTGATCTGTAATTTTGTAAAAATAAAACTATTTGACTTCTGTTTCCTCACCCTGAATGTGAAAACACATTTTGAAATCTTTCCTTTGCAGTGCTTATATTTCTTTTTGTCCCTCCTTTCTTCCATTTTCTTTTCTTGAAAGGCAATTAGCATTCTTCTTAATGAATATGCTTCAATTTTAGCTCTTTGAAGTGAACAGTAAGCAAGATTTAATGATGTATTGAAGCTGAGAAAATCCACCAATAAAAGACTAGAAATTCTGGAAGTATTTTTTAATAGAATGTTGAAACTCTATTTAGCAATGGTGACTCTAAGCTAAAGTTTAGATAGAGTTATAAAATTTATTTTTATTTTTACTTTTATTTTTGTTTTCATTTTTATTTTATTTTAGTCTTTATTTTTACAGCTCTCCTTAGCATCTGCTACTTACTGTTTCCAGAAACAGTAGGGTAGACTCCATAAACTTTAGTCTTACCTACATTTACCATTCTTATATTTTCAAATTACACACTTTCATATTACATGCATTCATTATTTCATGTATGTAAACTTCACTCAAGGCTTTGCTGAGATCCTTTGTATTTTGGGTTTTTTTTCAGGTAATCTACTTTTATACCTGGATCATAATGTTTTAAAAATCAAGATATGAACTGTTTCCAATATTCCTCTTCATTGTTCTTAATCATGGATATTTCAAGGAATGTGAAGATAGTCAAGACATCTAAATAAGTTAGGAGTATTTCAGATATTTCTCTTCAGAAGAGAGATATTTGTGAAATCCATCATGACTTTCTCATATACAGTTTAACTCATATTGAAGAAAGACTAAATCAATGTGCAATTTATAAATACAAGAGCTTTGATAGTCTACTTATACAGAAAACTTACCTTAAAAAAGTACACCAGATAGACCTGACCTGCCTAACTTAGCCATCTAACTTGCAACTAGGTTTTGAATATCTAATGAAATGTTATGTGCCCCAAGACAGTGACCAAATGCATGTGAAGAATAGTTTTGCTCTTTGAACTATTGCACGAGAACATTTTGGCTTCTGTATTCACACTAAATTTTGGAAAAATCTTGGTCAAAAACTTGTCAAAATTATGCAAATACAGCATAAAAATATCTGTACATGGATTATTATTATTGATACTAGAAATTCTGCAGAAGACAGCAAGATCATGTGCAAAGCCTGGTATGCTTTAGACAGATATTCACCTAATCTGTTATCAGAAGACTGTGAATAAATGGTCTAAGTGGTCTTTTCCACTACATCAGAAACCTTTCCTATTAGAAAGGTATTCATACTGAAACCTTCTTTACCCTAACTAATTGTTTTGTTCTGTCATGGCAGTAATTAATGCTGATGTTGGGTTTCTTGCTTTCTGTTTGTATATACCTTTTCTGAATTTAAGGAGTTATCCCATAAATGCAGTCCTTACTTGTTTAGACTAAAGTATTAAAATGAAGTTCAACACTTTGAAATTTTTTTTGAAGGACGTTTCCCAAACTTTTGATAATTTTTGTTGGTTTAATTAATTGATTTAATTAGTTTAATTGATTTGGCTTAACTGTCTTCAAACTGTCTATTTTTTTATGTGGCTATCCAAATTTAGATGAGGCATTCGATCTAAATTTATTAATACTGAATAAGTCAGTATTTATGACCTTAGATTTATAGGCTGCATTTTTGTTTAAATATGCACAGTATCATATTTTCTGGGATGAGAGTGCTGACTAACACTAAACTTCACTATTTTCAGTGACCTTGAGAACTGTATTATTGCATAAATAAATTTTATCTCATTCTGTTTCTATAAAAGAAGCTTTTCAGTAATAATTAATATCACTTTGTCTCTTGCTAGAGTGTTTCCTAGTTGTTTTCTGCCCTTTAAAATATTTTACGTTCACACTTTTTTCCATGAAAATATTTTTTTCTATTTTTCCAAGTCCTTTCTTCAGGAAGAGTGTTATTTGTACTTCTGCAATACTTTTGAAAATATTATCTGAACCGTTTAACTTTTATTTTGCCCTAAGTGTACCTATCATCAGTTTACCTCTATTCTGATCATCCTGAGGGAGAACTGTCTCTAAAGCTTGATCAGTATAAAGAACAATGGAATAATTTTATTATTTCACTTGCACTTTAACTTTCATTAAGAGGGCTTAATGGAGTATTGTAACATTTTGAAATAACATATTAACTCATAATAATTTTTATCATAATTAGAATTCCTAGATTATTCTTATAGGTAGTATTATCAGTCAAAAATTTATCTACATTTTATTTCTTTATATGATCATACTTATAACAAAGTACTTCTGTCTGCAATGATGCTCATTTCATTGGTTTTTGTCCATTTTCCATAATTTTAGAAGATTTTGCAGTATTCTTTTGCAAAAAATATCTGAGATGTCACCAAAATTTGTAGCTTTCACATTTATGACTTTTCACTTCAATCCATAGCTCATAAATTAAAATATTGAATAGTATTCAATCTCAAATGGATTTGACCTGAATTATCCTCAAGGAGCTGGCTGATGTCATCACAAAGCCTCTCAGTGATTTTTGAGAGATCTTGGGAACCTTGAGAGGTCACAGCTGACTGGAAGCTGACAAAAGTTATTGTGATTTTCAAGGGCAAGAAGGAGGACCCCAGAAATTACTGGCCTGTCAGTCTCACTTTCCGTTCATTAAACATTCCTTTACTATTTTCTTTTTGGTCAAAATAGAACTAACATGTGAACTGTCCTGACCTACACTGGTTTTGTGATCTGCTTTTTACATACTTAAAAAACTTGTTATTCTCCTTTACACTCTGCTAATAGTATCTCGTTTGGAGGTTTCAGCATTCTAACTGACTCTTTTTATGCTAGTCCACAATAGTTTTTTTTCATATCCATGTCCCTTGATGTGATCTCACTTCCTTTTTACTTTTTGGCACTAAGATTGTTTTCTGTAATATCTGGACAACTCTAAAGTAGAACTTCCCTCCTATTCTGTTTTTTTCTTTAACCTCACCCATATCTAGGATATCACAGTTACATCATTTGTTCCATGCCTCCTTTTTGGAAACTATCATAAATGTCTTTTCTTATCTTTTTGTACTAATGTAATTTAATGCCTGTGGTGGTTTAACACCAGCTGGGAATTAAACTCCAAATAAACTACTCCCTTTCCTCCTGCCCCCCTCCACTTAGAGAGGGACAAAGGCAGAGACTATGGGTTGAGTTAACAATTTACTGAAAGCAAACAGCAATGAAAAAAGAATGTGCAATAGCAGCAATATTAATAACAAAAGTGTACAAAAAGAGAGGGTGCTTTACACACAGTTTTCCCCATCTTGACTTAGTTCCGCATGGCCACTGTGACAAAAGCAAGATAGTAGATGCTTCCTGCAACTGGTGCTCCCATCCCCAAGCCCAAGCCAATGAAAAACAATGATGGACCAACCCCCAAAAACTGGAGAGTCCATGTTGCACCATGCCACCACTTTAGACTTTTCCACTCTGTTGGTTTGATTCCGTGCAGCACCGCCTGCTCTGGACTGCTCCATTTGGCTCCGCTGGACTTGATCCCACATGGCTGCATCCAGCGCTGCTCTGTTCTGCTCAGGCTTGGTTGGGCTCGGCTCCTCTCACCTCAGTTCGCCACCAATATTTTTCCCCCATGGCTGCTTCCAGTTCACTGCTTTCAGAGCCACAACTTGGGGCTGCGTCTTTCTTTTGTTTGCTATTTTTGGAGCCACATCTCAGAGGAACTGGAAGGGATAGGTGGCAGCAGGAGAAGGACAGGGTCCACAGGGCTGATCCCAGGAACTTCCCCAAGGAAGAGACAGAAACAAAATGGCACACTTCCAGCAGCATGACCCTTTTTTCTTCCCCCCCAAACCACGCCCCCACTGATGATGTGGGAGGTATAGAATAGCAATTCAGACATGCCCACATCGCTCTCAGCTCTGCTCCTTGCAAGTAAACGTAGGACAATGCTCTCCACATTTAAAAATTTTTATATGTATCTCTGAGGTCCCAAATAAACCACATTGAGTAGTTCAAACCTGTTATCCCAGGTGCTGATTCAAATTTCTGGAATAAAATCTTTCTTCCCAAAATAACGCAATTATTTGTTAAAGGCATATATTCTCTGTTGTTTGTTTTCCAAGAGATATGTAAGCAATTGGAAAGTGATTGCCCTTGTTGAGCACAACAGCATTTCAACACAGTGAAGAAGCTTATTCTTTGCTAGCATTAATAGATTTTGTTGTTTACCTAGACACATCATAGAATCTAATGATATTAACAAATAACAAATTAGTTTGAACATTTTTCTTTCTTTTTCTTTTTTGTTCATAAGAGTTCTTTTAAAAAGTCAAAGTTTCTCATAGTGTTTTACATCCACAAACCTCACTATCTGGCATTAAACAGCATTAATAGTGTTAATTAAAAAAAAAAATTGTTAAAAATTCTATGCAAACACAAACTTGTCTGGTCATTAAAGTTCATTTAATTGTTCTTGAACTAACCTGAACTGAAGGTTCCTCTAATCACTATCATTTGTACAGTTTCCAAGGCATTCTAACTTTTTAATGAACCAATATACTGAATTGGAAGAGAAAATTATCTTGGGCAAATATATTAAATAAAATAATAAATAGACCTCACAATAATGTTTTGATTTGTCCTAATACTCTTGTCTTAAAACCTATCTACATAAATTTGAAATCACTCAGATTCAAAATTTGTCTCTGCTCAGTCTTGTCTTTTCCATTTAATAGTTTTTTTGGCATAAAGAGATGGATGCAAAAGAACAATGCTTCTTGGACATTAATTCCTTCAATAATAATAATAGTAAAAGCAATTGTGACAGTAATAATAATCATAATCTTTTTCAGACTTTCTATGAGATGGTCTCTGCTACCAGTACTAATAACTACCAACTTGAGTTTTCTGCTCTCAGAGGTTCATCTCCATGGAGAGCAGGGGTAGAGAGGACCCTCAGTCCTTTAGGGTAGCTCTACGGATATATAAGACACTGAATCACAGGCCAATTGAGATGTTCTGTCAGAGCTGCATTGTTAATAGCTTAATAATAAGGGATTTTTTTGAGTATGCTAATAGTTTTTTTCTGGAATTTATTAAGTTGCAGAATGTATCAAAAAAAGAAAAAAAATTAGTTGCTAATTTATAGCATAGAAGACAGGCTTTCTGACTTTTTCTGTCTTTCAAATTCACCACCCAAATATTAATTAAAGCTCAAAGACTTTTTGGCTGGGTTTTCACTGTAACTGCTGTCAGAAAAGCAGTCCTTGGTGAATAGTAATAAAGACACATTACCTTGGACTTCATTACAGCATAATGAAATTTCTGTTACTTTTGATAATTAATTGACACTTTGTTTATAAATGGGCATTCACTATCCCAGAACAGCCCCAATGATGGTTTATGGAAATAAAAAATTCTCAGACTTTTAAGATATTATCAAAGCTAACCAACCTTGAATGCTTCATATAGTTGGTACCAGTATTAAAGTAGTGAGAATGCACTCACAAGTCAATGAACATTGGAAAACAGCCAGGTCCTGTTCTTACATGGTTTGTCCATGAGTACTCCAAGCAGAAATAAAATGAGATAGCCAAATTTAAAGAGTCCTTAAAACACGCATTTTAGTGTGGGGGAAGGAAAAAAAATTACAGGACCTTCTAATGACATATGTCCTTAATCAAGTCCTAGACTGTAATGTTCTCTTGAAGGACATGCGTGATTATTAAAGAGAAATATTTTTAAAGGAATAAGTTATTTAAAAATTACATTAAATGAAGATGTGTTGCTATTAAATTTAATTAGTATTATATTATATGTATAAGTATACAAATATATAAATCACAAAATGATAAATTTTGGTGAAAAATATTTAATAAGGGATATATTTGGTTCAGAGCTTGAGGCTGTCTTAGAAGAACCTTTGCAAGTTTAAAGAGGTAAAAAATATTTCAGTAAAAAAAGTAAGATGTAAATAAAAATTGAAAAAAATCATTAATTCTTACTAATGGAAATGTAATGTTTTGGTGTTTAATTGGTAATTTTTTTTTCTGTGTGGTTCATTGGAGTTTTTTTACTTGAGGAATGCTACAATCTTATGAATCAGCATCTGTCTCTTGTATCAATTGTTCAGACTGATTGACAAATTTTTAGAAGAAAAAGGACATTCTGTCTTTGAAGAACACTAGTTTTAAATCAGATTTGTGTAATCAATGGTTTTATAAGTTTTTTTTTTTTCAGTTTGCAAGTTCTGACCAGAAAAACAGACAAATCTATCCTAACTTGGTTATTCATCCAGTGCTTAACTCACTAATTTTAAAACTTTATTTTCCTGAAATTTTTCATGTCTGATTCAGATAAAGGATTAAAACAAGATGTTTCCATGTCATAGTTTAAAACCCTGGATAATGAATAATGACATTCCAGAATAGCTAAAAGAATGTCACTACCAAGAAGTAGAGGAGATGAAACAGAAATACTGTAATTTGGAGTGTACAGAGCACTGATACGGAGATTTTCAAGGCCAGAAACAAATCACTAGGCCAGAAACTAACAGCATATAAACATTTTCTTCATGTAATCTGGGAAAGTCATTTGCCTTACATTTCTAAAGCACAGACTTCAGTTTCCATTAGCTCTACACATGCAGAAGGAAGTCAGGGTTGTTCCCCTATTATCTATACATTTAAATACATAAATTGAATAATACAAATTCTAGATGGAAACAGGTAGTTTTATTCATTACTCAAGGCCAAAACCATAAGAAAAGAATCCAGAAAATACTGATTTTTATATAAGAAATTTGGAGACTATAAGAAAAAGACTTGCCAAAGTACTCATTTTGTCTACACTACACTGTATTTGTTCATGGTACAGAGGTATAACATACCTTCTATCTGTAGATAACAGGTTTATGGATTCTCTTGATGAAGGTGCCTTGCCCTTGCCTACTATCATATGTTTACCAAGGAACAACAAAGAATGTGCAGGGAGATTTATTTTCTGAGGTATTTGTCTCTCTCTTTCGGGTTTAGGTTAAAGGTAGAACATGACCTTGGAATTTTGAATAATCTAGGCTTACATTATGAGATAAAAAGCAAAGTAAAAAATGCTATTATTAAAAACAGTTATACAAGAAATGAGTTTTTGTACATAAGACGGAAATAATATTTACAACAACCTATGTTAACTTAACAAATAAACCAGAAATAATAGTTATTATAGATGACAAGAAAATCGTTCAGGGACATTGTTAAAAGTTGTTATTGTTCCCCAAACTCTGCTGAAAGGAGAGTTTTTTAAATTCAATGTTAAACTTTAGATTCACTATGTATCTGAACAGAACAAGTCTTTGTGTGCAAGGGGATCATTAATCACAGGCCAAGATTTTCTCAAAAAGTATTGTCAGTCTGTTTACATGCCTCAGAGTGGCTGCCTAATCTCTACAATTGTCTCTTATTTAATAGAAGTGAAAATTTGTTGTGATGTCCAGCTCTTAAAATATAGTGAAACTTATGAAAACAATTTTTAAATAAAGAATAGCATAGCATAACTTACTTTAGCATATATTAGCATAGCATAGCATACTGTAAACTTTTTCCAGAACTTCAATTGGATATGAAAAATAGAGGAAACAATCGTTATACATAATGTAAAAAGACCTTGATAACAAATTTATTTATATATATATGTGTATATATATGTATATGTGTGTGTATGTATATATATATATATGAATATATACATAAACATATATGTATATAAGACACATGTAAATCTTTTTAAAACTGCATTTATCAGAAATCCATTGCTTGTCATGTTTTTGACAGGAATCTCTGTGGAAGCTTATAAGGTCTATGCAAAATAGTTGAGACCATCAAAACTTCAGTATTTGTTTTATTCTTTTTGTATACATGATTATGGATATGCTTTGGGTGGCATTTTTTTAATAGAAATTATTATATTTTTTGCAAAAGATGAATATAAAATTACTGACTATAAGAATGTCTTATTGCTGCCAGAAGACCTTATGACACCTCTAGCATGCTGTTTCTGTATTCAATATTTTAGGACTAATCTTTATGCATATATATATATATATGAAGTGAGACATATGATAGAAAGGGAAAAACAGGGGTTTTTTTAAAGCTGAAAGCCAGGACTGGCTCAACAGCAAGTGGGCAATGTTTATTCAGGAAAAATGATAGTTAATATACTTACCTTGGAATTCGAAAAGAGGGAAAGCTTCTCTCCAGATGTGTGTTTCATAAGCCTTAACTGACTTGCCTATTCACTGATATACTTTGTTTTCTTATTCTTTTCATGCTTTTCTGCAAGTGGAGGTGATATATAGAAGAGAGTTGGGCTGTAATTTTAAATGGAAATTCAATAGTACAGAACTGAACCATAATTCACAAGAGATTCGGGGTTTTTTAAAATTTCTGGGGAGAAAAGTATTGACGTCCTTTCATTTTTTTACAGTTTCCCTACATTTTTCATGGCTCAGGAATCTGTAATTTAACAGTCTGTGTAGTGAAAACTTGACTTTCTTGTTCAGCCTTCATCTTTAATAACCAGGTCTGACCAGCACATAAGCCATTTCAACACCACAGTTTGAGGACAAATTTTAAAAGTAATGAAACATAAACTTCTTCAGTGTCATGTAGAAAGTCTGCATAGGAATTAGTTTATGAACATAGTTCTCCCAAGTAATGTATAGTTGCTTTAAATATGTGTATAGAAAAACCTCAAACCCTCAGCCAAACATTTTTCTTTTCCAATAATTAAAAAATATTGCAAGCAGAGGTCATGGTTTCTAAGCCTTTCTTCGCAACTCTTATTCTTTGTAAAGTAAAGCTAGCCATGCTTAGCACAAAATTTAAGATCAAATTCATGCCAACTTATTGTTTATAAAGAAAGTTAAATGTAAAATTGCTGAACTAAGAAGCTCTCACAAAATGAACAAATGAACAAAACTGTCAATCTTTTTCAGTATTTTTAAATTATATCCCATGCCCAATGACAAGGAAAACAGTAAATGATAAAATAATAATTATGAAATCTGAAACTATATATTTCTTTGAAAAGCATAAATGACAGAAGAGTTCAGGAACCCTGAAATAGCAGCTGCAAGCACAACAGAACTTCCAGGTCCTGGGAATCATCTGTGTCTTATGCTAATATTTCCTTGCAAGGGATTTTGTCTCTGCAAGAAATGCCGGATTATGAGTTCTGATTCCTAAAGAGAATATGAATGTGATGCACTGATTTTATTATATATATATATGGATTCTTTTGATTTACAGAAGCATATTCAGCTTCTTGATAGAACTTAATGATGGTAGTGAAATAACTACCTGAAGTAGTAGAAAAAATGTGTTAGAAACATACAAAATATATTGCTGACACCTAAAATCTTTCTGACATAGTTCTACACCTTTTAAACCATCTCTGGCTATTAAATAAGACAATCTGACTGTATCACTAAAATAGAGGCTTTATTCTTCAGTCCTCTACGTCACCCGGAAAACAGCAGAATGGCAAGCAATGTTTACATTAAGGCATTTTTATCACACCTAGTACAAGAATTTTCAGGCTACAGGGAAGGAGGCATGCATGGGTCTATTTTACACACTGTTACTCGTGGTTTTCAACCTTATACACTCAAACTTTTTAACAACACACAATTATTGCTAGATATAAATCGACATATATTTCATAAGTGGTGTTACCTTAAACAGTCTCTTCTTTCTTATTTTTAATTTTGGTTAGAGGTATTCATCACAGATATCCTTCCACTGGAGTTAACAGCTTCTTTTCTCACTTTCCCAGGCTTCCCAAGGCCTTTGATGGATTCCAGCATTATCTCTGAGGCCTCTTGCTGGGCAGCTGCTTCAGGCTCCCTAGCCCAAACGCCTGTTTGGTTTCCCACAATATATGGCTGAAAAGAAGCAAAGAGAACTGAAAACAACCTTAAAGCTGTAGACTTTAAGGTGTCTATTATGGTGACAATATCCTGGAGACAAACGTAAAATGTATGAGGCTCAAATGAGAAATCATGAATGGAAATGGTATATGAGATTACATCAATCTTTCTAAACTTGCAATCCACATTGGAAGATCAACAGGGAACTTACTGTTGGAAATGGTCTTGAAGTGAAACAGAAGATCCCAAATTCCTCCATCTACTCAAGGGAGACTTTTATGTTTAACCTCAAAAATGTAGTTTCTTACTGTACTGGAGAAAAAAAAATAATTTTATCCTAAATTCAGGAGTCTAATTATTTAGCTCCCTAAAGAAAGTAAGACTTAGATGACAAGAGTCTGGATGTGTTGGTTCCTCCAAACTATTTGTGAAGCTGCCTAATTCCATAATTATCTCAATTCTGTTTTCTGAAGCTCTTCAGCCACCTGAGCTACAACATTGACCACCAAATTGCAGTGTACAGTATATATGAGTCAACAGCTTGTGACCACAATTGGACTTAGGTGCTTAATGACCTAAATCTGTGCTTTTAAAATCTCTCAACCTTTGAAAGGGAGTAACTTCAAAAAATGATTACTAGAAATAGAAATCAGCCCAAGTCACAACTGTATTAGACATGATATTGCCTGAACACTTCAGATGATTGAATCTTGGTACTGGGAATGGTCTCTGCCACTTTGTAATTTACTAGAATAGACGGAGCCTAAATATATGCTTCTAGGTAGAATCCTAATGGCACCAATGTGCTCAGTGTCAGAAAGTTGATACTACCTGTGGAGCAGCAGTTCTCACAGCACAGATATCATTTAAATCTCATTAAAATACAGAAATAGCTCATTGGTGAGGGATTTAACTTAGATTTGAGAAGTATAGCTTCGAACACCTATTTTAATTCATCTGGGCTGAGATTAGAGCTGATATTTCCTACCAGTGTGGCTTTATCTGTATATTACTCTAAGTTTGGGAACTGTCAGCATCTCTTTTCAATGTTAATAAGTCTTCAATATCAGTCTTCCCAAAACCTTCTACATTTATTAGGATTCGTGTTCATTCTAGTTTCTAGTGGTCTGAAACTTTATACTGTTAGAATACATTAAAAAAAAAAAGACTGTAAAAGTTATAGCCCTTAATAAATTATAGCTCACTGGTCAAGGGTGATGTAGAAGATGAAAGATGACCATTGATATGAGGGGTTACAGGGGACAGAAGTCAGGACACCCAGCTCTAACTGGGAGAGGTACTACTTGCAGTGGTGGAAGCCCCCTTACCTCCCCCCATGCTTTGACAACCTGATTGAAGTATTTTAAATCCAAGAAATTTTAATATTAGAATTCTCAAGTGAAAGAAAACAGCTAATTCTCCCCTAAAAAGTGTGATTTACATTTGTTCTTTCAATGACAGCTTCCACTTTCCAGTTTTTCTGTCTTCTCACTTTGTGAGATACTGAACTTTCCTTTTACATCATATAAAGACTGTGATTAGGATTTGCAATGATGGTCCATCTCTTTTG
Source organism: Manacus vitellinus (assembly GCF_001715985.3). Lineage (NCBI taxonomy): Eukaryota > Metazoa > Chordata > Aves > Passeriformes > Pipridae > Manacus > Manacus vitellinus. The sequence continues at coordinate 10,087,544 of NW_021938895.1, read as the reverse complement.
GACCTAGACAGTCTTTTTTTAAGCCAAATGACCTAGAAAAGACACCATCTTTTATTACTAGGGTTATAAAACAAAAAGAAGGTGAATCATCCATCAGGATGTTTATTTCTCTACAAGAAAAAAAACGTTTAAAGTTATGATGCTAATAACAGCAAAAAATTAGAAAATGTCAGTGTGAAAAACATTGTTCAAATACTCTATAAATTCCAGAACCAAAAGTATTTTATGAGCTTATTAAAGTGAACCTTTAATTTATTTATATACTTTATGTTCGCACAAAGCTAGTAAAAATGGGCCCTGCTTCATCACTGACTCCACAGTGCTATGAACATACAAAACAAAGAAAAAACCCTGTGATTTCCATATCTTAGTTTCTTACTGTTTTTTTTCATAAATGCACAAAAATGTGACTATTATCTTCCAGAGTTATTAAGATTTATTTTGTTTTTCTTGACAAACTAACCTCAAAGGCATAATAATGATTATTTACCTAACCAGATAACTTTCTTCAGTACAGCAGGTCATGCACAAGGCTGGAATATCCAGGCTATAAATAAGCTAATTTTTCCTTGATTTTAATTCAAGGTGGTCCAGATCTATCATCTGTAATTGTAAAAAAAGGACTATGGAATAATTAAATGAGTTATACTGCAGAATACTGCATTAAAAGTGAGATAGTTTAAGTACTTTTATCAATGTGTCCTTGTGAGTATGTTTGGTGTAGGGGAAAGTGTCTGATTATTTTCTTCAGAAGATGTAAGATTCAGATCTGTGCACACTCCAAAAAAGGACCTGAAGTTAAGTATAGCTTGGCAGTACTTGCTGTAGTTGTATTTCTATGCAAAGCAATCCCATAACTGAGTCTGGACTTATAAGGATAGTGGAGAGAGCTCACAACTTTAAACAGACTCGCTCATGCAGTTAGAAAAAATAGAAAGTTTTTCAGGCATACAGACCCTCTTGAAAGAATTAATTATTAAAATGAGAAGAATTCACTCTTAAAACCTACAGATATGCAAATGCAATTTGCAGATGAATATTCAATATTTATTTGCTCTCCATATGAATTATCCATTGTACTAAAAATGCTTGAGCTCTCCAGGTCTACAGATAGTTATGCTTTTGTTGGTCATGTGCACCTGCAGTCTGAACAAACAAAACATCAGTCAGACAGATTGATGGACTAAATAAATTCAAAAGAGTTTATTGAGCCTGAGAACAGTGAAAGAGTGGGTGTTAGGATGTGCAAATAAAGACATGGGAGATATCAACTATACTGTATGCAACTGAATGTAGTAATTGGTTTTTCTTTGATGTTGTTGTTTTTTTTTTAATATTCTGTCAGGGATGATATTTTAAATGCTGATTACTTTCATTTTCTGCAAATTAAAATTGGACATCAAAATAGTAAATCATCCTCTGGAACACTGGTATATTTATGTGTATTTAGAATTTCCTAATAAAAATACAAATTTTAGTGATTTTGGAGAGAGTTTACTTGTCACATTTCATAGTATTCTGATTCTTTTCTGACATGGTTCACTAAAGAAGTGTTACAATTCATTTTACAACCCGAGTATTTTTGCCTTTCTTTATGTACCAATTAATGACTGAAGACCATCTTTTTATGGTTCTGCTATAAACTAAACTCCCTATAGGTAAATTTCTGTAGTCAAGATCATTGCAATATATTTAAAATTATTCATGTTTTCTAAGAGTTTCTAAAATGCCATACAGAACCTAATGAAGTTTAGACATGAACTGAAAATAAATGTATTTTATGCAATTATGTAGCCAATAAAAAGCAACTTAAAAAATGTGTTTATTCTGGGGAGAAGGTGAAGGATATTCTGAAGCGATCCACAGATGTATGTACAAGACAAATTACTGAAAGTGTGACTGATGTAAAAATTTATTAGGTCAACTGTTACGTTGACTTAAACTATTGTTTGTCATAACTACTACTTCATGGATCCCAGCAGAAATGTTAATCTGGAAATATTTTGAGCTGTTATATTGTTCTGTGAACATGTAAATGTGAAAAATTCCTATACTGTGTTGTAAGTGCTTAACGCATAAAATTTTCTATTCTGAAAATAGTTAGAAGTCTACAGCAACATAAAATGGATGATATATCCCTTTCACTATGTTGTAAAAGACTTTTAGCTTTGCAATCAAATACCAGTATGGGTCCTTTTTAGCCATCAACATGCTTGTAGCAAGCGTGGATAGAGTCCTTCTCAAATCTTCATTTGCGAAGCCAACCGTGATGATGATGATGATGAATATGGGTACTAAGTCTAAATAAGCTTTTTAAATATCACACTAAATTTTCAAAGACTTTATGAAAATAACATATGCTTTCAGAATATCACCATGTAAGAAAAGGATTGATCTTAGGATGGGCTTCATTTTCAGACAATGTAACATATTCAAAAATAAAGTTCCTCTAAAAGATTATCAAGACGAGTGCACAGAAAATTAAACTTTTAGATCATGAATAATTTTTTTTAAATAAAAGGGGAGAAAGGTGTAATTCCTTTGAAAACACATCAAATATGTGAGAAACTGTCCCATAAAGAAAGAAGTAAATGCAACATAACTTCGATTGTTCTAATGCTAATTTCTAGTTCTTCTAAGTGTTTTTGTTTACTATGGATTATGGCACTGTATTTCAAGATAATTCCCATTTAAGTTATAAACTCTTGGGAGAGTAGTTTAGTTCAGAATTTCTATATGGAAAAATCTCCAAATGTATTTTAATATAGGACACCATAGTGTTGAACAGTTGTGGACTCAGTAGTTATGAAAAACAAGGTGAAAAGAAGTTGGGAATATAAATACAACAAGTAAATAATAAAAAAATACAATAGATTATCTGTTTGGGGGGGTTTTTTTGTGTGTATATAAAAACACACAAAGAGGTATGAAAACCACGTGTATATATATATATATATATGTATACACACATGCACACATAACCTATACATGCATAAACTGTTATATAAAGCGTTTCCCCCTAAGAAGGAGTGTGTTTTCAGGAGCTAAAAATTAGCTAGATACCTAATGCATTATCTCAATGTTTGCAGGTATTCCCAGTAGAAGGAAGAGGGAGGCTTAGATAACACAGCAAAAGCTGATAAACTTATCTATTAGAAGTCTCTTTTAAGGCTGACTGCTTAATGTATCCAGATCCTTTCCAAGGCCACTTTTTTTTACTATCATATTTATTATATTTGCAACATTTAAGATCAATATATTACTCTTAAAATCTGTTTTGTTTGTCATAGTCTATAGAAAAGCTTGCTTGGTTTTTTGTTGTTTTTTTTTAATTTTTATTTGTTGAATCAAATTTGGAGTAAATGAGCTCAAATGCATTTCCTCTTACGTTGCAGCCAAAGTCATCGGGATCTTTTTAATGATTCACTGTTTTGCCCCTGCCCAGGTATCCAAGCAAAGAAAAAGAAAGACTTCTTAAACATGGTCTAAACATGAGAGCTATTTACATACCCAAACTGAGACACCCCAGAGAAGGAGGTAACAGAGGTTGTAACAATCCGTGTAACGCATTTTGGTTCATCATGTGCACTGCAAGCCAGCTCTAGTCTGAGATGATGTTCTTCATGGACACTGCGGTTGTCCCCATCTCTGAGGCAGAAGTGCTGGTGGGATTTAGTAGCACTTTGACTCTTTCAATGTGTGGTCTTACACAGAGATGCTGTACATTGCTGAGACAAATTTTCCTGATGTGGGCATAAAGATTCATTTTCCCCTTCATGTATTTCTTTGTCCTCTCACAATCAGGCTTTTTGTTCTGCTGATGGTCCTGATAATTCTTTTCTCTTCCTCCTCCAGTGCAGATTCAGTGGCTTTGATAATAAATTATGAAAAATGTGTAGCAATTCAGATGAGTTCTCACCAGCACCTTCCACAGCTGCATTACTGCTTACATACTGGAGAGATCTTTTATAATGCATATGTCATGTGATACATGATTAATCTTGCCTTTTTGAATGTGTTATCATTCTGGAAATGACTATATCTAATAGTCAGTTAGAGGTCTTTCCCCTGTTCGAACAAAGATAGGGAGGCATGTACGAAAAATAATTCTATGTAGGAATTATTTGTTACTATCTTTTAATGGCGTTTCTGCCATTTTAAATGTAAAAAGTATTTGGCTACTTCTGATAAAGCTGTGAGGGAGAGGTTTATTTCAGCTAAATTTAGATGCCATGGCGTAACTTTTGGGGAAATTTATCTCACCTGTTGTTGACCCTGTCTACCTTATTTCCAAAGGTGTATCTCATTGCTTCCCAAGAAAAACCAGGGTAAAGTGTGAAGATATTAGATACAGCAGTCAGATGATTCCACTATAAATCAAATTTTTAAAAAGAAATTGAAAGATTTGAACCTAAATTCTGATTATTTTCAGTGACACCTATGGCAAGCCAACCCTGTAGGTTTAAATAAAACTTTTTTTGTGGGCTACTCTAAGAATCAGAAGCACTGGGAGCTGTGAAGCAAAGTTCTCTAACATATGGTCCAATTGACAAGTATTTATACCACAGAGCAGTGATGAATTATAAAAATGTGGTATCATACATCAAGAAGTAATGTTGTTATCTTTGAATGTATAATTTCTGGAAGTTGTGTATTTTGTGTCCTGCAGCATTTGGTCTCCACTGAAGAAGAGCACATAATATGGCTTATCTTCCTCAGGAGAGCATACTGTGTTAAACCATGTTGCGTTTTATGGTATAGACACATCATTATATCAGGCATAATTTTAATGACAAATTTGAGATCTAGAATTAAGAATGTAAGTAGAAGTTAGATCCAGCGAAGAGTTAAGCATTTCCAGAAGGTTTCTCATCCTGTCCAAATGTATATGTTTAAGATAGGTGTGATGGATTGCCATCTGTCTCTTTCTATTCAGAGCAGATGACTAGTTCAAAGTATGTGCCAGACTGTTACATAAACAAAGATGCATTAAAACACTTAAGGAAGAATTTAAGCTTTTGGTAGCAAAAGCTTCAGCTTCTAGACATGTTGAGAAGAGATTCATTCTAGACTGCACCTAACATCAGAATCTGCAAGCTAGCAACCCTTTTCTCATTTCAGCTGATGGGCTCATGAGGGTAATAGAATTGAAGGGAAAGTGCTTTGAGAAAGGCACTGAAAGACTCATTCGGGATGCTGTACAGAACTGTTGTTGAAGCTCTGAAACACTTATTTACTTGATATCCTCCCTAAATAGTCATATCATTTCAATAGGCAGCTCTTTGCAAATCAGACTAAGCTTTCTTTCTGTTTCAACAGGTTAGATGACCTGGTAAGATAGATATGAAACAGTATAATTGAACCATTTTGCTGTCCGAAAACATCCCCAGAACAGAAGAAAATGTCTGGGGAAATCCCTACCATTTGTTAACTCTCATAATCAGCTAAAGAAAGCTTCATGCATCATGGAGTAGTAAACCCAGGAGCACCCAGAGCAACAAAAATGCTCTGTGAAACTTGTCTAGTACTTCTCAGCCATAAATGAGTGGGAAAAAGCTGCCTGTAAGTTTTTTTCTCTTGCTCAGTTCTTAAGAGGGAAGGATTCTGAAGCTCATCATAAGATTCATTTTATTGTACACACTATGCTATAATATTTTCTGCCTTGTAATTCTTCAAAAGTTTCTACTTCTTACATCTATGCATACAAAGACATCTACAATATAGACAAATGGGTCTAAGCTACCTACCCTAGAGTTCCTTTATGGAAACTGAAAAGAATGGATATAATTCCTCTCTCTCCTTTTAAATATTAACTTTAGGGTGAGTAAATGAGACCTTCACAGTACTTATGTCTCTCTATTGTGTGTAAAGGGAGCTTGTTTCATTATACACCTCTGCATGTTATCCATAAGCAGTGGAGGCAGACAATTTATAAAAAAATATTTTTGTTTTATTTTAATACCTGAAGACTCTAAACTGACATTTTTTCCTTGCATTAAGCTGCTTTGAACATACATGTTTTCCCTTACACAAACACATTTGTTAGAAGTTCCATTACAAGCACCACTTCAGTACTAAAAAATTGAGTCGATGTTTTGTTACAAGGCCTGGACAGTCCACTGTATAAGCCATTCCCTTTGATAATAGTATCCTAAGGAAAACTCGACATTGCTAATTCAGATATAACAACTGTGAAGTAGTATCGTGCCATTTTTTAGCATTGTGAAACGCGTTATCTTCAAGATGAAACGGAAAAGTGTAACACTGATCACCCAGGAGTACTAAAAATCCAGTCATGATCATATTAGCTTCCTAGGTAAGTAATGACAGTCCCTGTCCATCCTGCTAACAAACTGTTGGAACATCCCCTGACCTAACAGTGTCATTCAAAGCAGCTGTCACAGAGGTCATGGAATCACAGAACTGCTGTTTGTGAGGGACTGCTGCAGGTCATGCAGTTCAGCTCCCACTTGAAGCAGGACCACTGACAATAATAGATCAGGGTGCCTGCGGTTTTATCTTACTGAGCTTCAAGTACCACTCTAAAGATGGAAGTTTTCCTTCAGTTGCTCTGGCAAACCTGCTGCACTGCTGCATTGCCTTCCTAATGCTGAATATTTTCCTAAATGTCTAACTTGAACCATCTGATCCACAATTTGTTCTTATTCCCCTTGTTCTCACCATCTTTTTTTTACTGACCAGAATGACACTTGACTGTAACTGCCTTTCAGCTCACCTTTTGAGTCTCCTCCAGGCTGCAAGCTCACCTTTTAGTCTTCCTGTTTTCAGAGAAAACAAGTCCAGCTCTGTCAATGCCTGTTTTTATTTCCAAGGGTGTGAATAATGGTCCAAATGATGGAGATTAATGAGATCATAAGGCTGGAAGTGACCTCATTTAGCTTGTCCATTCTGCCTCAAGTAAGATCAATTGCATCTATACCATTCTTGGCAGATTATTTCTCTAATCTAAACATCTCCAATGATAAAAGCTCTCTAGATTCTCTGGATTGGAGACTGACATTTCCAGTAGGATATTTAGAGACAGATAAATCTGGGCCCAGGGGCTTTTCTCCTGCTGTAGCCCTATAGTTGCAGGGTTGCTCGATTTTTATGCCCTCTTGCTTCAGCCCTATGCTTCAGCCAGCAGTGAGGTTGAGCACATCCCCTCCATAGGCACACACACTACAAATAGCTCACACAGCAGTCCACAGATGCACAGAGGTGTGCCCGTGCTGCTGCCCACACACACACACAGTGAACAACACCAATGGCTTGTTCCCATTCCTCCCCTCCTGGGTTAAAGCTCACTAGTGGAATACATGCATGTACACACACACATATATTTATATGTTTTTATACATACATATATATATGTACACATGGGCTTTTTTCGTATAGCTAGGTTTAGACATTTGGTCCACCCAGCTGATGGTTCCCAGACCCTGGTCTCCTCTAGCTGCTGTCACACAGAGCTGGGGCCCCAAACTCTGCATCAAATTACCATTCCAGGATATTGTTAAATAAACCTCTCCTCCTAGCACTCAGTTTATTTGGTTGTAAGTTCTCTAGTACATACACAGAGGCTCAGAGGGGAAATGTAGCCAACCCAAAGATAGAAAAAGAATTTAATAAGAATGTAAAATAGACTGCACTGATCAGGTGCAGGGCTTTCCAGACGAGTATACTGACTAACCTCAATGTTCCCTTTTTGGTCCTTCCCTAGACATTTCACATATTCCAACAAGTCCTTTAAAAGAGCTCATAAGTTTTGCATAGTCTGAATGTTCTCTTCCCACTGCATTCCAAGATAAATCCTACACCTTTGTAGGCAATAGCTCCTTTATTCAGAGACATTCTTTTTTTGATGCATTTTAGTGGGTTTCACAGCAGAGGCAATGATCTAATTATTCTCTTCTGATTTTTTTTTTTGAGTAGCTTACCCAGTGTGCTCCTTATTAGGTTACTATAGTTTCTTCACCTAACATTGTCCTTTGCTCCTTGCCAGGTCTTTGTGTTCATGTGATTAGCCTTCACTCACAAACCATGGAGAAGCATTCAAACAAAATCATGAGATACGTCACAGTGAACTGTTGCCACTACAAAAAAAAAAAAGATGATTGATACAATAAAGAGTTTAGCAGGCTTGTTTTAGATGGCATGCCTAGAAAGGATTTTATCCCAAAGGTATTGTTCATTAATTTTTCAGCCACTATATGATACCTGAATAAATGTGTAACATTTTTAGAGAAATATATCCCAAATGAGTGGAAACAATATTTTCAATATTTATCCTAAAATACAAAACTTTATGCAGAAAAAAAGAGTGCAAGTATGCATGCAACTGAATTTACTGCCAGCTGAATGATAAGCTTAAGATCATAAAAGCAGTGCTTTATCTTCAGACTTAGATTGCTTTCACTCCTGTGCAAACCTTAACTAGCTAACCGAATGATTTAAGTGCTTAATCCTTACTCTTGCCTTCATTCTGCTTTTCTAAATGTGCTTTCTTATTATTTTTGTAGTGATCATTTAGGCTGCTTACATAACATGCAAAATGATTATATTGGAATGTCTCCAGGGCATTGAAACTTCCATTTATACATTTTCTACACAGTATTCACCATATACTTGAGTGCATTTTGGTATTGTTTTAAGTAAAATTAAATATAAATACCCAGGCATTAATTTACTAGGTTCTCTTCTAAACTAATACTAGAAATAATGTGGTGTTGTTGTGTTTTGGGGTTTTTTTAATTGACATCCTGTTCCTACTGTTCAAAATTATTTTTCAATCAGGCACAGAGAGTGCAGAGGAAAATGAATCAGCCGAGAATATTCTGAAATGGAGCTTCATTTAGAGGATTCAGCAATAAACTCAAGGGTTTTTTTATTTAGATATGGCAGACTCAATTAGCATCTCATTAGCAATAAGCTGTATAAATAGGCATGTTCAGCAAAGAGGGAAAAAAGTCAATAGTCTGCTGGCAGCCACTCAGTATCCTAGCACCAAGTTTTCAACACATACAGAAGCTCTAATTAGAAGCTTGTCCATGTGCATGCATCACTCATTAACTGCCTCTTTACTGAAAGGGAATAATGAATTGAGCCCTTTAATCTGACATTAATAAATTGCCACCATTTTGGGAGTATTTGAATGTAAAATGGGGATGTTCATTATCAAAATTATGTTTGATGAGTTGGGTTTGTTCTGGCTCATTGAGAAGGATAATTTTCATACTGTTAGGGCTCCTTCCTAAAAATGAGTCTGGATGCTTACAGCTTCCCCTACAGAACTTTAAGTGAGAATCTGAATCTATGAAGACCAACACTATAAACTACATATGTGTATAAACACCTGATAGGCAATGCAGTCACTGATCACAGCCAGCATGGCTTCATGAGAGGAAAGTCCTGATTATCAATCCTGGTGACAGGGTAACATACCTAGCTGATCAAGGGAAGCCAGTTGATGCCATCCTTTTGGATTTCAGTAAAGCTTTCAATACTATCTCTCACGGTATCCTTCTGGTCAAGGGAGGGGATTGTCCCGCTCTGCTCTGCACTAGTGCGGCCTCTTGTTGAATATTTCTTGCAGTTTTGGTCACCACAATATAAGAAAGATATTAAGCTGTTAGAGAGCATCCAAAGGGGGGCATACAAAGATGATGAAGGGCTTTGAGGGGAAGCCATGTGAGGAGCAGCTGAGTGCACTTGGTCTGTTCAGCCTGAAGAGGAGACTGAGGGGAGATCTCATCGCAGTCTAGAGCTTCCTCGTGAGGGGAAGAGGAGGGGCAGACACTGATCTTTTCTCTGTGGTGACCAATGACAGGACCCGAGGGAACTGCCTGAGGTTGTGTCAGGGGAGGTTTAGGGTTGATATTAGAAAAAAAGTTCTTCACCCAGAGGGTTGTTGGGCACTGGATCAGGCTCCTCAGGGAAGTGGTCACAGTTCCAGCCTGCTAGAGTTCAAGAAGCATTTGGATGATACTCTCAGGCACATGGTGTGACCCTTGGGGATGGTCCTGTGCAGGACTGGGAGTTGGATTTGATGATGTCTATGGGTCCCTTCCAACTCAACATATTCTGTGACTCTGTAATGACATGTTTCCTGCACCTTGTGGTTAAGATGTGCAAAAGTAATTCAACATGACTTGAAGGTATGTCTTAGGGAGAAAACCACTCTTCTCCTGTTTACAGTATTTCTGTACAACTTGAGTCCCTCAGAAGGAATTCAGCTCTATATGTATGGAAAATATCTGACAAATACTTTGGGCCTAGACAAATTGTCTGTCTATTGTTCTGAGTCAGTTTCCTCTCTTACTAGGTTTTTTTCTGGCTGAATTTTATCTTTTGTGTGAAACAAATAGACAAAGTGGACTATAATGCTTATATATGGCAGAAGACACCAATCGCTGGACCTTGAGCCACATATTGGTCACAAAACAAGGATCAAAATTGTGCTTTTCAAAGCTGCATCATGCTACTAATGAGGTTGTGCAAAGACTGATATGTTATCTGGTCCTCTCTCGGGTACAAAGGTATCCTAACCCCATAATGCAGTGGAAGAAGCAGAAGCTGTTGCAATTTTCCACATGTGAAATGCTCTCAGAAACTCTTCCCTTTGACTCTAGTTATGCGATGGGTATGCTTTGTGTCCTTAGCTATCCATACAGATACCTTCATGTGTGGGTTCACATGGCTGATTAGAGATGTTTGCACTAGAGGACAAAAACTGATAAAGAGCAAGCTAATAAAGCAGAACTGTTGTACTGTACATAAAAGAACAGCTAACTCTCTGAACAGGAAATATAAAGATAAATTCTATATTGCTCAAGTTAAAAGCAAGCAAACTTTATTCATCTGTGACTGTAACACGGCTATAAAAATGTGCTTACCAAAACTGTGAAATAGCAAATACAAATTTTTGCCAACGTAGTTCTACCCAACAGGCAAGATCAACTCTATTGCGGAGAAATATCATAATGTTGTCTTTAAATATTCAAAACTCATGTAAAAAACTCCATTCTGACATGTCTTAATTACCTATCAAAGTAAATTTAACAACATCTTGAAGAAATATTGTGAGAATAAAATAGGAAGAAATGCTTATTTACCTTTGATCACATTTTCCCAGTGAACTGCCAATTCATTAGAATTAGAGACCATGCACACCCAAGTATGGTTTTTGGAAACCATGTTTCTAATACCATGAGCACAAGAGTCTATTACTAATTCGTCTCATACAATTCTTTCCTGGTTTTGAATATCTTTTCCAAAGAAATAACATTATAGTCATTGTCTATATTTTTCTTAATAAAATTTCCAGTCTCTGTCACAAACTGAATAACTGCATATAATATTGTGTTTTATACGAAGACTTGTGTTTGTGCTTTTTCTTCATGTGACAGTGTTTATTATATATAAGGGGTATCAAAGAGCTGTTTCCCTATATTGATTTATGTTTTATTAAGTATATTCATATTTCCATAACACCCAAATCAGACATTTTTTCTATGCCAAAAGGTTCTCACATAAATGCATTTTGTATATAGTTTCTGCAGAGGAATTTTAACAAAAATGATTACTCTCTAGAAATAAGGATAGGGTTTTTTATGTACTACGCTTATCTGGATTGGATAGAACAGAAATGGTATGTATCTTTTACTTTATTTTCCCTAGCTCTTATAAAGTTATTGGGTGGCCAATGGATATTTAATAATATAATATTGAATTTATTCAGTTGGGTAATCCAAAAGGCAAGCTTTGGACTACAAACTTGGGAAGAAGTGAGTCTGCCACATTTTTCTTGCCAGCTCACATCAGCTGTAGTTTTTTCTCAGCCTGACTTTGATATACAGACTAGAAACTTCTTGTAGTAGGGTAATGAATAGAACACTGAATCTAACATTCGGTGGAGTTTCAGTTGTACTGATCTTAATACAAACATTAAATATGGATAGTTTATAGGAATGATTTCTTAACTTGGAGAAACTATTCAGGGAATAGTTGTATTTCATCAAGTTGTTGTTTGTATTTCATCAAGTAATTTAATGTAATTTAAGATGACGTGTTGAGTAGAAACCAGTAGTAATTTTATGCAGAAGTTAAACAACAAAAGCACTTGTTTTTTGTTTTACCGAAGTCAGTTAACATTCCCACTCGGAAATATTTTATCTTTGGATTTTCAACATGGAACGGGAGAAAAAGTCATTGGTCTAAATTCACAGTGAGTCAATATTCTTAATTAAAATCTATTTCACTAGTAGTCTTTCTAATCCTTGGCAGTGCTTTATCTCACTAAAGACTCCAGTAGACATGTGACAGAAGATTAAAATCAGATAGCTGAAGCAGCTACAGCCACCAGACAGTCTCCCACCTCGTCCTTCTGATAGATGCTGTGACTCCAAGCAGAATGCCTGACGTTTTGGAAAAAAGTTTCTAAACGAGCATGGCAAAGAAGAAATAGATTTATAACCTAACACATAGCAATTGAACTAATGCTACATTCAACTTAGGAAACTGAAAACTTTATCAGTGCAAGACCTGCTAACAAATAACTCAGACATCTGTATGTTTGGGCAACAACATCTGCTAGCGAATGACAGAGATGGCTAGGGTGATAGCAAATTTAGTTATCTGACTTCCATCTGCTGTCATATGCTTCTAGATCTGTGAATGAAATATAAAGCTGATGAAATATTCTTCTTGTAGAGGCCCACTCAGAAAAGTATCTCTTTTGTTGTACATATTCTGGTATTAGATGTCTTCTGGTTGAGGAATCCCATATTGCCAGTTCTGACTACGTAATCCTAACTACATATATTTAAGAAATGTATTTGCTAATTTCCTACCCAAGATCATGAAAATATAAAGAGACACTACACAGCCTGAACACTGACTGACATTACATTGAAATTGGTATAATTTCAGTTATAATAAATTATAATTGACATGAGCTGACATATCTTTTCTGTTGCTAGATTTAAATGCCAGGGAATTTTTCTTTTGTATCAGAAAGAAGTTGGATTAGATAAATATGGATATGTCCTTTGTGAGTGACTAGATTTCTTTTAAAGATGAATTGTAGTGATATTTCTGTTTGATGCATATCAAATTTCCAACATAACCCATCAACATGAAATCGTTTCTGCTGAAGAAGTTTTAGAGGAACTCATCAGAAAAAAATTAGCTTTCTAAAGTGTGAATTCATATATCTCACTTGCCATTTCTCTTCCTTTATGGACAATGAAGAAAAATAATAATTTCTAAGAATACCTACTATTTATTACATAGACACCTGATTATTTATTTAAAATCTAAGATAAACTACTAAGATAGATTATATAAAAGAATTCCAGAAGTGTTTCTCTATCTTCATGAGTAGTAAAACTCTAGGATGACTAGGTGAGATATAGGCATCTTTTGTAAGGTTCAGTAGAAGAATCCTACCCTATTGACAAAAATATGTCAGTTATATTGTCACTTAGCAGTCGAGATTTCCTCTACAGTTAGTAGAGACAAGTCAGCATCTCCATAAGGTGCTTCATCTCAAAGATCATTGAGTTTTTTAGAGCAGGATAAATTTTTGAACTGACACCTGAAAGCCACCATTTATTGCCACAATCTTGAGGGAATCTAGACAAACAGCTGAACAGAGCATTTCAATTTCAGGTAGCTGTTAAGGGAGATGAATCTTATCCATTCAAACTTTAGTGTTTATTTTTCTTAATCATTGCCTATTTGGAATCCATTTCCATGATTCTTTAATAGTCTTTCAAGACATTATACAAACTATCATAAACAGACTTACTACATGAAGGTTATTTCTGGCTTTTCCGCACACTTATTAGTTTGTATCTAAACATACTGCTTTCAAGTGTTGTTTTTATGGAGTTCTTCAGGATTTCTTCTGTTGTTTTCTTACATTTGATGAATAAAGAATGCCAACATCTTCCTGTATTTCCAGAGCTAAAATTAATTTTATTGAGTTTTTCAACTATAAATTAAATGGCAATTACAGAATACAAAATATGCTGTTCTGCATATGTAACTGAATTTATGGTATTTTTCACATTTAAAAAGTATCAAAGAATCATGCAATAAAAATGTCCAATTAAAAAAAAATATTCAAAATGCAGTAGAACTTCATTGAAAAATTGAGTTTAGCCTCTAAAAAATGTTTTCTAATTATAAATGTAATTATACAGGCTTAGAACAAAGTTGTTTTCTGTTTGTTGGGGTTTTTTGTGTGTTGTTTGTTGTTTTTTTTTAATACAGCCATAGTTTTACAATATAAGTCCGGAAAGCAATTGGCTTTGTATTAACCTTTTGCTCCAGAAGAGAAAAAATATATTTAGCCTACTACCTTAGATGACGTTGGCCATCTTGAGAAGCTCAATAAATCTCTTTACTTTATGCAAATTGTCCTCTTTATCATGTATTCTGTTTATTTGTATAGTTTAAAATTGTACAGTTTAAACTTCTCTCCAGGTCTGTAGTCACAGTATTTATACACAGTTGCTGTATGATGCAGAGACATTCCAACAACATTAAAACAATTATTCCAACAAAAATCTCTTTCAGCGCCTTCATAGCATTAGGAGACAAGCTTTTAGTCTTCTCCAAAGGATGGTCAAACAAACATTAGCTGCATTTTGACTGGTCAGACAACAATTTTAGCTTACTTTTGGAAGTGTTTTAAGTCAGGAATATCCACAAAGAGAATCTAGGAAATGTGGAGCTACAGTATAGAGACCCAGCAAACATCCATTACAGGTAAGTCATATAGTTTCATAACATGACATCCATCTCCATACGTTAAAACTGTGTATTGTAATAGTTAAAGCTTAAGGTAACAGGTTTATGGAAAACAATTGCAAAATACATATCTGAAAAGAAGCATTGTCATGATGTCTTCTGAATCAGTTAATATTTTTCTGTTTATCCAAACTGAGCTTCACCTAGCACATTTGTGCTTACTTGCTTCTCTCAAATACTGGCTGAGCTACTGAACTCTACAATCAGACAAACTAGGGATAAATGGAATACACCTGCAACAGTAAATTACTGTTAATTTGTTAGAGATCCCTGGCATGGGTTTGAGTGATGTGAATTAGAACTACACAAACATTTCTCAGGCCTAATCTGAGAGTTAGTAAGGATGATTAGACAGGGACTATTTCATGAAAGTGGCTTGTTTTGGCTAGTACAAGTATTCAATAATGTGAAAGTTGATAAATCATGTCAGCTGGGCTGAACGAATCCTAGCTTGATTTGGTTTACTAATATATACAGATTCTATGTGGTTTGAGAAATTCATGAGTTTAATAATCTGAGTCAACCAAAAGAACACCCAGCAAAGTGCTCCTGGGAGCAGAGAGAGGGAAGGAAGAATAGAAAAGGAGGAAGACAAATGCAAGATGGAAAGGAGGAAAAAAAGCACAACATACCTTCTGAGGCAACCATGGACTCTTAAACTGGCTCAGCTAGTCATGAAACATCAGCTCAGTACAGATCTTTATAGTGAAAGTTGGGGTTACTCAATTTGGGTAATTTTATATTTAAATTTTACAATGTATACTTGTTTAACAGCAAAATGCATACAGGAAAAGAAGATGGAAGTGAAGATATAATTGTAGTTTATAACAAGTATTTAAGAAACAGGAAGCTTTGCTTACTTACAATGGATTTTGGTCTGCTTTTTTAAAAATAAGGATAAGAAATGGGGCAGAAAAAAAAAGATGTAACAAAAAGGAGTGTCTCAACCACCTGATAAATAGTAATCCCTTTCTAAAATGTCTGCTCTGTGCTTCTACTCTTCAGTCATCTGATGCATATATTGGTGTCCTAGTCCTAAGACTGTTTATGATCCCTGTACCTTCCTGGAAATTTACACAGACACAGATGCATATGGCAATCCGGCTTACGTGAAGGTCAGTGACCCTGTGGCACATATCAGGTTAGTCTGGAAGATAAGAGGACAAAGCTTGTTTGGGAAAGAATGTAAATGTGCCATACTCTCTGACTCCATGAATGGTTTGGTTGTCCTGGAACAACCCAGACTTTTCGTAATTGTCTTTTTGAAAAGTTGAAGGACCAAGTGCTGGTGCAGGAGAGACACAAGAGCGATGTATGGGCAACCTTCTCTTTCCCATGCAGGTACCAGCATTACAATTCAAGACCAAGGAAAGAGAAGGATAGCGTAAAGCAAGGCAGTCTGGGGCCTAGAAAATATGGCTGCTCTAAGGATTTAGGATCCATATTACCAAAATCAAACATGGATATGCTGCCAGTGGGCCTCATGTACAAAGGATGCTCAGTTTCGTAGGCCACAGATTTCCTCTGGCTGGATTACCACTGTACCACACAAATGATAAAACTCTTTTCCATCTGATTCCTGAACTTCGCTAAACAGGAACGGATCACACACAGCTCTTGCAATCCTTGATATTGTAAATTTCTTTTATCCTTAAAAAAAATAATTAAGGCAACACTCTTTAGCCAATTTCTCTGATACCCAGCATTTTTTAATTTTCATATTTTACCATTCAGACTGGTTTGATCAAATGGGAGGAATAGTCAGTCCTATTTCATATTGTGCCTTTGTATCCAAGCCTTTCAAGCCAACAATGTAAAAACATGAAAAAAGATCTTCTATCTCCTTAGACAGCTTACACTCTATACTCAAACAATTTTAAAGTTAGTGATTGAGGTCAAAATAAATTCAGGAAAATAGATTTCAGTTAGAGGAAATGATGTTGCAATACAAGTCTAGAAACAGCTGAACTCACAGGGCAAATTGTCTTTACTCCACTAAACCACAGTCAATTTTATTGCAGCTGTGACACACTAAAGAGAAAGAACTATTTAGTTTGAGCATTTTCAAACTGTGAAGGAAACGCACTTTGAAAAGGGGCAATCAGGCAAAGTTCAAACAATTTTCAGTATCATAGAAAAGATGTCTTTAATGCATTATTTAAGTACCAGCTAGGCAACAATCTTTTCATGAGCTGTCAGTTGAAATATATTCAATGGCAGGAATGACAATGCTTTAGGAAAACTTAGAAAGACTCTGCACAAAATGAAGGAAAGGAGACTTCAGTGAGGAACTTGCCGCAGTCAAGTAATATACTCCTCAATCTCATTTCTAAAAAGACTCATCTTTCTTAGAAGTTGTCCATTGTCCTTCATGTCCGGAATTCAAAGTTATTTTCATGTTAGAACAAATGAGGGAGTATTTTTCTGAAAAAGAGCAAAAGGAATGGCTACTACAGATTGCAAGGAGTGACACTTTGTAATGCTTTTTAAACTTTATTTCTCAATTGCCTGGAAAAAATCCTTTTTTTTCTACCTGGAGGCTAGGACTCATTACACTAACTTTAGCAAACTGAAAGTTAGAAAACTGGTCTATGCTAGTGATCTTTTCAAAGCTAATAAAGAAAGAAAAAGCTGTAGAACTATTTCTCATCCTACTTATGTTAAACATCTGGTTATGAAGGAACGAATTTACTTTTCGAAGTGTCAGTGTTTATCTTGGATGCTTCCTTCTCCTAAGTCTTTGCAGCTCTCATGATTCTAATGCAGCCTTTTTCTACTTAGTGGTATTAAGGGTTCAGAATAATCGAAAGGATAATTGTAAACCATCTGTAGTATTAATAAATCTGCAAAGTAAAATTTTCCGTAGCACACTTTAAAAAGGCATATTTTACATATATGTATGTACCATTTAATTGGAAAATAAATTTTATGCTGTCCTTGGTATTCACTTAGCTGGCCTTGTACACACAAATTAGCTTGGGGATTGCTCATATAAATAATGACTATTTGTTTAGAAGAAGGGTTTATTGCATCTTTGTGTATTTCTCACACCTTAATTGATAGATAATCTTGTTTTAGGAAGAAAAATAATAAAACAATAACTTTCAGTCTAACCTATTTTTCCTTTTCCTTTTCCTGAGTATAACCAGTTGTCTTTGAGTGAAACTGGGGGGGAGGAAAAAGTATTGAGTATATAAACACGGTAAACGTCTTTGCGAAATTCTTAAACCAAGTTAATTCATAGGTAGTACAATATTAACCTTAAAATTTTATTGCTTGAACCTCAAGTAAACCCATAAAATAGAAAGTTTATGTGATTTATAGAAAGAAGATACAATACAGACAATGCCTTTATCTCTTCAGTCAGTAATTACTAGGAGCATATTTTACAGTGCTCAGGTTATTTCAAAGAAACTTCTAATCCATACAGTGCAGAAAACAACCTTTCCATGGTCAAAAAAAAAAAAAGGAAAAGAAAAAATAAAGAAGAAAAACATGTTGCTTTGTGGGTTATTTAACTTTCTCAGTAGACATCTCTGAAAATATTTTTGACAGGTTTGATGATAGCTTGGTATGGGAAGGCATTTTGCACAGTTAAAGTGCACTGATTTTCCTTAAATATTTTTCTTATTGAAAACAAGGGGAAAAAAGTAACCCAATAATAAAGGTAGCCATTTATTTCAGGAATTATCAAGTCTGTACATTCCCATATCTTTTCCCAAGCATTTATACTAATGTTTTTCTATTCTTACAATTTTTGACAGTTATCCTCAGAAATTCATAAGAAAATGTAGAAATAAAAATGCATTTGTTTTACTAGGATGTAAAGAAAAAGTGGAGGTCGCCACCCCCGCCTGCTGGAACTGCGTGGCTCAGGTCCGCCCCTGGGTCCGCTCGGGGCCACCCCCAGTGCAGGAAAGGAGAGAGGGAGCCTTGCCAGCATGGCTTTGTGTCCTAGTGGGAGAGAGGAGGGGAGGCCTCGGAGCACACAGAGGTTTGCCAGCCCTGTTTGGGGAGGGCAATGTGTGTATTTTCAGGATAAAAAAAATGGCAAAAGGTTTTTTTGACCAATGGACTGTCTGAAAAGCACAGAGACAGATATTACAGCCCATACTGAACCATTAGGAATTAAACAATGAAAGAAAATCTAGACTACCTGTTATAGGTTATAAATCTGAGAGGTGAATTTTTCTTTCTCTGCTTCACTGTAAGAAAAACAGGATGGGGAGGGGGAAGGGGAGGTTATTAGCTTTACAAAAGGTATGGCCAGTCGAGCTGCATTCCTAGCTAATGGCCCATCGAATCCTGTAGTGAGGAGGGGAAGGTTTTTGAGATTGGGAGAGCTGGCTGCCCAGAAGGAGGACAGGTCAGACCGCAGAGTTCTCGCTCTGGGACGGAGATGGGGGTCTGTGTGAGTGCATTCGGAGAGGGGGCCTGAAGGCCTACCTTTCTGGCTTCTCATCCTGGTCAGCTATGACTACTGGCCTCAACTTGCCTGCGAGCTGTCTCTTGTCTCCAGCCCGGATCTGCTGTGTTTTCATCGGAGAGTTGCATGCCCACGGGAAGAGAAGGGAGGAGCTTTGAGACACCATCATCTGAGACAACAGTGAGTCCTGTGGGAGTGAACTGCTTCCCTTCCACTTTTCTTCCATTGGGGGAAGGGTCCCCCATTTTCTTTTCGGCTTCACCCGCAATCCGAGACCACCCCCCAGACCCCCTCCCCGCATGGTGACCACCAGAGCCCAACAGCACCCCCTGCAGGCCACGATTAGGACTGCGCTAAAGGACAGAGAAGTATTCATTCAGACTTTTTTTGGTTTTTTTCTAGGACTACTGTCTAGCTTTTTTTGTGTTCTGTTACTGGTTTTTTGCCAACATACATATATCTTTTAATAAAAGGTTGTTATTTCTTCTGTTTTTCCACACTTCCTCAATTAAAGCCCCATAATTTTGAATTTACAATTGCTGAGAGAAAGAAGTTTGGTCTATCTCATAACTCATCCTCTTTAGCAAACATTCCAGTCTCCTCAGACCGTGACACTACCTCTAAACAGTTATCTCTTAGATCCCAAAGTTTAAAATGATAGGCTTTGAAAACAATAGAGAAACAGTGATCACACTGGAAAATAAAGAGGTGAAAAAATGTGGTAACTTTTGTGCAAAGAAAATGTGAAGAATTAAAGAAGAGTGAAAAGTCTGAGTAAACAAGGATATTTAAATGTCTGTATTTAAGAGGCTTGCATAGATTCACTTTAGGACAATGAGGAAAAAAATGGCATTTTACTATAGTTCAGGTGTTCCATTTAATGTATGTTTCTACAAAGAGCACCTAACTTAGCTATGATGTCCACTGGAAAGTGGAATTCAGCTGCTGATTAAGAAGCTCAGCTTTGTATGTCTGCACAGAGATGTGCTATGTGTCTCCTACTCTAAGCAATGAAGGTCTCATTAATCCAGTGAATGGAGCTTGGAAAATAATTCATCGTCACAGAATCACAGAATGTGCTGAGTTGGAAGGGACCCATGAGGACCACTGAGTCCAGCTCTTAGCCCTGCACAGGACCAACCCAAGAGTCTTCCCCTGTGCCCAAGAGTATCATCCAAATGCTTCTTGAACTCTGTCAGGCTTGGTGTTGTGACCAACTTCCCCATGGAAGTGACCAGCTGTTCCAGCACCCAACCTTCACCCTCTGGGTGAAGAACATTTCTCTAATACACAGCCTAAGCCTTCCCTGACACAACTTCAGACCATTCCCTCAGGTTCTGTCATGGTCACCCCAAAGGAGAGATCAGTGTCTGCCCCTCCTCTTCCCCTCACAAGGAAGCTCTAGACTGCAATGTGGTCTCCCCTCAGTCTCCTCTTCTCCAGGCTGAGCAGACCAAGTAACCTGAGTTGCTCCTCATACGGCTTCCCCTCAAGGCCCTTCACTATTTTCCTTTGGACACTCTCTAACAGCTTAATATCTTTCTTATATTGTGGTGACCAAAACTGCAAAAAACATTCAAGGTGAGGCCGCATCAGTGCAGACTAGAGCGGGACAATCTTATTGTAAAGCAGACAGAGTAATTAGTTTGTTTTCAAGGAATTATTTAGTGCTCCTTGAGGTGCCGTGATTTTTCTGGGATATTCACACAGGGCTCACAGACGTAACAAGGAGATTATAGGAGACCAAAAGCCTCTAGGAATGTCAAATAGAAATTGCATTGGTTGTCCAAGACCAACTGGAATTACACTAATAATGTGGTTTTACACAAGCCAACAACCAAGCCCCACGTAGCCACTCTCTTACTCACCAGCAGGAGCAGGCAGAGAATCAGAAGGGTAAAAGCTAAAAAACTCATGGCTTGAGATAAAGACAGTTTAATAGGGAAAGCAAAAGCTATACACACAAGCAAAGCAAAAAAGGAATTAATTCATTTCCCACAGGTAGGCTGGTGTTCAGTCATTCCCAGGAGATCAGGGACCCATCACGCGTAACGGTGACTGGAAAAGATGAATATCATCACTCCAAACATCCCATCCTCCTTCTTTCTCCTGCCTTTATATATCGAACATGATGTCACATGAATGGAATATCCCTTTGGCCAGTTTGGGTCATCTATCATGATTGTGTCTTGTCCCAAATTCCCATGCACCCCCAGCTTCCTAGCCAGTGTAGCAGTAAAAGAAGCAGAAAAGGCCTTGGTTCTGGGTAAGCACTGCCCAGCAGGAACAAAAACATCTCTATATTATCAACCCTGTTTTCAGCACAAATCCAAAACAGCCTCATACCAGCAACTGTGAAGAAAATTGACTCTACCCCAGGCAAAACCAGCACAACCGAATGCTTATTTTAGGAAACTGAATCATAGCTCTGGTGGAAAATAGCTGAATATCCATTCTAGGACATGACTGACTTTTAATTCGAAGTTCAATTCATTTGTCAATTTAAAAATATAAACTGCCATTTCAAATGTCCTACAGCTCCTGATTTCCATCTGCCTCTCCAACAAGGTGTCTACATTCCATGGGTCTTGAGCTGCATCTGCCAGTTCTGTGTAGACTTACATGTACTTTGTACAGGTATAAATGCTTCTATATAAGTATATTTGTTGCCTTTATCGTGAACTAAATCTCACCACAGATACCTAAATTTTGGTGAAATATCTACACTGTCCTGTATCTGTCCTTCCTTCTTTGTTCTTCTCAGTCCTGAGGTATCAAATTGTCTGAACAAATCTAGATAAGTGTCTGAGCTATCTGGATGTAATTAAGGTCTACAGAGATCAATGTCTTGCTTTCTAATGAGAGTACATAAGGAGATTGAATAAAAGGAAGTTTTTCAACTTTGTTTAAATAGGCTTAATTTCAGCAATCTATCATTTGCCTTTCCTCTAACTCCTCTTTAAATGGTTGTGTCTAGATAAATCAGCTTATTTATTTTTTATTAGAAAATTTTTCAAGACTCATTATGCTTTATAGCTTATAAAACTGCCCTATGCTCACCTTTTTTTTAATTAGTTATGTCCTGTAACATAATTTCAAGATATATCTTAAATATTTAGGGATGCATTTTTAGACCTTTATTTGATCTTAATGCAAATTTAGGGTCCATCTGAAGACAGAATAATTCCAATTCAGCTCATGAAAGCATGAAAATATATGTCTAATTTTAATCATGCCTATAAATTTCCTTATTTTAAAATAACATTTATGTACACTGTGTTCTTCTGGATGTAATTTCAAAGTGTAATTTCTACTGAACATACAAAAATAATCTTCTAATATCTTTCTGCTTCCAAGTTTATATTGTTCAGTGTGAGCTTTTTCACTGAAAAAAGAAATGTATGCAGATGACTAATTTTTTTGATTTGGTATGAATAATTTCAGGCTTAAGGTCTTAGACTAAATTGCAGGTGCAGGTTCAAAGAAGTAAGTGATTGGAACAGATCTGAAGCCACAACTGGAAACTATTGAATAAATATGAGTTATGAATTGTACTGAGAATTCAGGGTGTGAGAAAATGCAGAGTGTGGGTGGATTGCATCCTCTCAATGTTCATGCTCCCTGGATTATTGTGAGAGTGCATCTGATGCTAACTGCTGCATTCATTTAAATGACGAAAGGGGACTTAAAGGTCCATGTGGTCTAAACTGTGTATGACAAAATATGGTGTCTGAAACATTTTGCTTGTTTTTATTGTTGTTAGAGTTCATCTTCTACTTACTTAAGAATAGTTTCATGATTCATTCAAAACATCTCTGATGTAATGATTTTTTACTTAAAGATATATCTGTCCTCCATCTTCACCTATTTAATTTTACATATATATATATGCATCTCAATATAACAGTCTTCCTAAATTCACCCTCGGGAGAATCTGTAAACACATATCAGATTCTGAATCCCCTGTTCACTGTTTGTAAAACAACATCTCTCATTTTTCCTGTGGGTCTGACAATTTTTGTTCACTGCTTATTAATATTTAAGTTGCCTTTGTGATCTATTCAGAATTAAATTTATTTTGTTTCCCCAGAGAAGTAATCACAACAGATATTAAATATATTCTGTGTATTTTTTAAAAGTTTAGTACAGCATATCTACATTCTCTGAAATAATTGTGAAAATGCGAGTTTTGTCTTTTTAGTTGTTGGGTGTTTAAATTTTAGTCACCCCAGTCTACACAGTCTACCTTAGGCTCCCTTTAAAATCAATGGGGGAATAAAGACAGCTCAAAAGATAGTTCATTTGACCTTGTTCAAATCCTTATTTCAGGAAGGTGTAAATCATCCTTTGAAAGTGCCAATTTCTCTTAATTAGCCATAAGAAGAGTTAGTGTGATTAGTTCACAGGCATATGTATACTTCCAGTCACCTCAATCCTGGTTTATCTGTGTAGTGCAATCTATTTTTTTACTCACCTGCTTCCCTTTGGTATTCAAAGGTTCACACTTTTTTTGTTGTGAATTACAATTCAAGAAAAAAGTCTTTTAAAAAATATTCCACAGGCACATTGACTTATATATTTAAGAATTACAAAGAACCCTATCTGTCTTATCAGACAGACAACTTAACCCATTTGCACGTAATGTTGTAGTGTATGAAAAGATATTGCATATTTTACAGTGCATTGTAAAATAAATTAACATTCTTAATATTTTAGTAGGTCTACTCTAAAACAATTTAAAAATTAATAATGTATATTCATTCCTATCACTAAGTAAGAAGAACTATGAATGACTATTCAACTGGTCCTTAGCCTGTCTGTTGTATTAGTGTACGCTCCTTCTTATAGATCTCATAAAGTCCAGTTTTCCCCTTTTTTGCTGTAGTTGTTGATGAAGAAGTTATGTTCCATGCACATATTTTATATATTCCACATCTATTTACACACTTTTTGAAATGCTAGTAGCACATTACCATGTAGCTTCTGCAAGAATGGCATAACATGCATAAGGTAGAATGGCACCTGGAATTGATATATCCCCACTTCATAGTGAGGAACACAAAGCCTTAAGTGTGGTTGTAGATGTCCTAGATCAAGTTCTCCTGTCCAAGCTGTCACTCCAGAAAGATGAAGAGACTTACAGGGGACAGAAAAGAACACAAAAATGTTCCAAACTGTGGAGAAACAGTACCCAGGGAGTTGCGGGAAAGGGCCCATGGTGAAAGAACACAGACTACTGAGACAGGAAGGTTTGTTTGGCACCCCAAGAGCCTTGGGGACTCATCAGCAGGAGCTACTGCAGACAGAGGCAAGTAGCAGTAATGAGACAGCCTCTGCCTCCCATTGCTGCTTTTCTGAGCCATTCATCCCTCAAGTAATTTAATAAGTGTTCCATTAAGAAAAAGTGGATTTCCATGGTTCTCTGCTGTAAGATATAGCACACAAAGTTTCAAACAAAGCTCATAACAATCTTTGGGTCTCTGTGCAATACTATAATTTCTAATACATTCTTTTTTAATATGAGAAAAACCAAGGAGGGAAAAAGTACTTGTTATAAGAGTGATGCAGGAGACATTATTTATAAAACTTGTATTTTACCTGGCATGGATTGTATCTTTAAAACAAAAGTGACACAAGTGCCAACCATTCTGAAATGTTATTAAAAATCTCTGGTTTTTTTCTCAGTTGTGCCTCTGAGGTTACATTTGAGTTTTGAAGCTTATCTGCTCAGTGATACCTTTTTCAGAACATTCTGATTGTCAATGGAATACAAAGAAGATTTGGTTTAATTTGGTTTATCATTTCTTTTTATAAGTGGTTTTTCTTTGTAGAATTGTATTAGTAAATCACTTCCAAAAATGATGCATAGATGTACTAAAATTGAAATAACTGACGCTTTTATCCCTTTGAAATAAAAATATTTATTTTTACACCAGGCTTTCTAAGAGTTCTTATTAGCTTTGCTGATGAAACAATGCAAAATATTTATCTCCTCTTATCACAATGAAGAAAAGAAACCCATAAATTTAAACACAAGTTGATTCATTCCCTCCTTCTCTCATTAATTAATATATGTTTTATTACTATAGATAAGAAATCACAGGAAGTCTAAAAGGACAAAAGAGTGTTGCTTCTCTTCTCTTCACCCTTAATAAACAAAAGAGCTATAGAGGGATAAGAAATTCCCTTTGGAAACTTCATATTAGAATTTTTTTAAGATAAAATTATGGCTGTATGAATGATAGATTTGACAGACTATTTATCTTCTACATTATGTGCAATACTATAGCTTTATGAATTAATTCTTCATTTATTCCTTGAGCTGAGTAACCTCAGCATTACAAATGTACATTAGTACATAACAGAAACCATAGATAAGAAAAGAACCATTAAAAAAAAAAGTTTAAACTAGATTTAAAAGGAAGAAAACAGAAGAAATAAGGGTTTTCTCTGCACTACTAAGACTTTGTGTAATCTAATAAAGCCCAAGAAAGTGAGGAGTGTCAAGTCTTATCCTTTTAAAGGGATGGCTGCTCCCAGACTGATTATTAGTATCAAACCATCGAATGGGGGAGAGCTACTTGGATTGTCCAAGTGCTTGCCAGGGAGCAGTGTCGTAATTTAATTGTCCAGCTGATGTAGTTCCAGTGCCTGAACACCTGCCCTGGCACTCTGTAGTTTACTAATATGAGCTGCTGAAACACCTCTCTGTGCTTCCACAAGAGGAGCAATGCTTTGTATCTGTCACAGAAATTCGTTTTCAAAACCCAGCCATCTAATCTCTTATCGTCACTATTTGAAGGTTGGCAGGAGAAATTATGTGGATATTTGAAAAACATATCTCAGAATAGGTGATTCAAGGAGGCCACCATATAATATTTGATTCAGTGTGACTCCACCCCAGTTATGCCTCCCTCAACCATATTTGTCTGCTCCCCCAAATGAACTAGATGAGCTTAATTGTGACTCAGGTTTGGAAGTGTGTGGGGAGTTGTTCTGGTTTTTTGTTTTATTTTTTTTTTTGGTGTCTTAGTTTTACTAATCTAAACATGCTGTCTATTCCTGGACATCTTAAACAAACTTTTATTATATATATATATTTATTTATTAAAAAATATCAGAGCAATAATTTTTTAAAATCCCACTAGTCTTGGATTTATAAATTGTACAGTTCTGATACATACACTCACCCTTGGATATGTGCAGACTCTCCCCACCCAGACTCAGATGTCTGTATCTCTGCTGCAAGGACAACTCTGTTGTGCCACTAAGAGCTGTTAAACAGACACACATTAAAGGCCTGGTACAATACATTAAGAGAAATTGGTGCCAATTTTGTTTGGAATTGCAGCAATTTGGGTGCTACCTGGTGAGCAATGGAGTTCTTCCTGCGGAGCTGTAGATCAGATAGATGTGGGCAAGATTAAGCCTAGTTACATCATCATGTGGTAACTCTTAGTTTCGGGGGGAAATGAATAAATCACTTCTAAGTAGCAGTGCTTAAATGTGGTGTATTATAGAATGAGAAATGTCAACTTGAAACCCTGGAGATTGATAATGACATGATGTTTATAGTATGGGCCATTAAACTCATCACAGAAATCCAGCTAGAGGTGACTCAGAGCAGTAATTGTGCTGTATTTGTTTCATCACTATGACAGATAGACAAAACACTTCTTAACTGTGATTTTATAGCTCTAGAATAAAAGCATTTTTCTTATTGAATTTAAACCAGTAAAAAATTCTTTTGTTAAAAATAAAATAATAAAACTTTAAAATCATTTAAAAAAATGAAATTTATAAAACAGTATAAAATTTACAAAATATATAAAAACTTAAGAGATATTTTCTGTGTTCTCTTTTCTGTAGTTCCCATATCAACCATTATATTATTCGTGAAGGTTGTCTGTGGTATTATTTTGAGAAAACCTTTCAAAAGCTGTTTGCTTTGCTTTGAGATGACACACATCTGTATTGAATTATGTAGTCAGTGTACTATTCAGTAGCTCACAATAAGCTTTTAAGACTGAACTGCATAGACTCCAAGAAAGACATTGAGATGTTGGAGCGTGTTCAGAGAAAGGCAGCAAAGCTGGTGAAGAGTCTTGTGAGGAGAGGCTGAGGGAGCTGGGGGTGTTTAACCTGGAAAAGGGGAGTCTCAGGGATGACCTTTTCGCTCTCTACAACTCCCTCAAAGGAGGTTGCACTCAGGTGGGTGTCAGTCTCTTTTCCCTGGCAACTAGGACAAGACTACACAGACTAAAGCTGCACTAGGAGAGGTTCAGGTTGGATATCAGGGAGAATTTCTTTATGGAAGAGGTGATTAGACATTGGAATCAACTTTCCAGGTAAATGCTGGAGGCACCAACCCTGGAGTTGTTCAAGAAATGACTGGATGTGGCACTTAGTGCTATGGTCTAGTTGACAATGTGGTGATCGGTCAAAGTTTGGACTTGATGATCTTGGAGGTCTTTGCCAACATAAATGATTCTGTGATTTTGTGACAGAAAAACTATAGTAGAGAACAATACACTTCTTTCCTTTGAAATGGTTTGTTCATTCTTTAGTTTCTTTAACTCAGGTTGTGTACCTTAAGCACATAGATTCCCGATTAAGGTTTACAAAGTCTATATTAATGGATGCATTTTCATTCCTCTTAAAGGGCACTGAGAACTATGAATTTCTTATTAAAGCTTTTTCTGAGAAAAATATTTTTGACACAAGCTTCAAGATGGTAGAAAATATGGATATAAACATATTATGTACGATGTCTATAAAAACCCAGTAGCTTACTGAGAATTTTAAGACAATAATTTTTTCACAGTATGTAATTTGTATGTTAAAATATGCCTAAAAGTCTTATCTAAGCTCAAATCATTTCATAATGGCAGTTCTGTTGTCCGGGAAGGAAGAAGTTAGATGACATTTTATGTAAGCCGATTTACTGACAGAGCAGTAGACTATACCAACAGTTCTTTAAACATGACATATTTAAAGAACATTTTATTTACCTTCTCATAAGCAGCCAGTGTCAGTCAACTCAAATATAACCCATCATCTTAAATTGAAAGGAAGGAGGTAGAGTTGAGGGAAAAGTCCCAGAAAATGTTCAGGTATTTAATTTTTAGTGAACCATGACTTGTTAACCTCCAGGTTTATTTTGGGACTTTTTGAAAGACAATACTCTGGAAATGAAAAACTTCTTGTTTTGGCCAAGGCACCTTGGCTTCACTCAGAAAAAGCCTATTGTTTTAACTGTAAGCCTGTCTCAAGTTTAAAGTGCATTCAAAGGTTCCTAACAGCTAGTTCTTTTATTTCCACAGAGATAATAAGTCCAAATAAAGTGGTGTGTACCTGAAAACTCTTCAAAAGACAGAAAAGTTTGGAAATGACAGAAGCTATATGTTCTCTAACTATAAGTGTCAGTTTGAAGGAGTAGTATTATCAAATGTAAGAAAAAGAACTTTGCTAGACTTAGAAGACAGTTAATGGAAAATAGCCAGAAGAAAAGTCAATAATTTAAAGGAATAGCATAATATTACCTTTTACTGAGTACACATAAAAAAAATGATGTGCATACATATATTGATATTCACGTGAGACACTTTAGTGTGAACACTCAGCAGAATTCATTTAGCTGATTTACTCAGAGATTAAAAAAAAATCTAAATTTCAATATTAACAATTTTTTATCAGAAGATGTATAAGGTTGAATTCACAATGATTATTGGTCATCAGCAAGCAGTGTGCCCAGGTGGTCAAGAAAGCTGAGAGCATCCTACTAAAAAAAATCCTATAAAAAACAGCGTGGCCAGCAGGACCAGGACAGTGATTGTCCCTCTGGACTTGGCACTGGTGAGGTCACATCTAGAATACTGTGTTCAGTTTTGGGCCCCTCACTACAAGACAGATATTGAGTTGCTGAAGCATGTCCAGAGAAGGGCAACAGAACTGAGGAAGAGTCTGGAATACGAGTCTGATGAGGAGCAGCTGAGGGAGCTGGAGGTGTTTAACCTAGAGAAGAGGAGGCTCAGGGGGACCTTATGACTCTCTATAACCACAGGAAAGAAGGTAGCATGGAGGTGGGGGGCAGTTTCTTCCTGCAATTAACAAGTGATAGGATGAGAGGGAATGGCCTCAAGTTGTGCCAGGGGAGGTTTAAATTGGATATTGGGAATAATTTCTCTACGGAAAGGGTTGCCGGGTTTTGGAACAGGCTGTCTAGGGAAGTGGTTGATTCACCAACTCTGGAGGTATTTAAAAGATGTGTAGGTGTGACACATAGGGACATGAGTTGCTTTGGGGACCTCAGTTGGGGTCCTAAGGTTTTACTAATGAACATACTGCTCATTCCCTGGGAGCAGGTATGCAGCCTGACTTCCACAATGGAATATCATTACCCATGTGAAAATAAATGTTCTGTGGATCAAGTGATAGATTATAGCTGGAAGTTTATAGTTGTATGCAAAAGGTACTGCCTGGCATGTGGTATTGCTGTGCAGAGCAAAGGGATGAGAGGCAGTCCTCTGCATGCTGGAGAAACAGAGGCACACCATGAACAAGCAGTACTCATGAGCCAGATTCTCTCTCTGATCTCTTTAGTTTCATTCATTTTGATTTTGACCATTATGAATATATCTGTATTATTGCATCATGGCTCAGCAGCCCATACTACTGCTCTATAATTATCTGTTTGCTGCTGACCTCACTGTATTCATGGAGAAACTTAAATGAGGAGAACAGAGAAGGGGATAGTATTGACAGTACACTAAGTTTTGTCGCTCTTTGTGGTAGGGATAAGGACAAACACAAGTAATTTGTGATGTCTTTCTCACTCACAGTCTTATTAAGATACCTCAGCAAATCTTGCAACTACCAGACAGGCACCTAATCAATAGAAAATGGATTTTCAAGACACACACTTGGGCAGGGTCACCAGTCATCGTGTCCAGGAATCTAACTGTGTGATAACAACTCTCCTTTACTGATCTTGTTTCATTTCCTTCTTCTGCATTGGAAGTTTCTGAACAGTTACCTTCACTTTCAGGGTGCTGTTCAGTTCTGTTATATTCTTTATCCACCAGAAAAAAAAAAAAAAGAAAAAAAAAAGAAAAAAAAAGAAATGGAAAAGTTAATAACTCCCCAGCTTCCCAGGAAATGGACTGCTGTACTTAACCAAAGTTGTTGTTCTCAAAAAGCATACCATAAACTTACAGCGGAGAACACCTGGGAAATCTGAAATGGCAAGGTTGCTCCAATACCTGGTTCTACTCTGTCATCCTGTCTATACTGACATTACTTTGGTGCAAACAGGCATCATTGTAGAGGAAAACTGATTCCAAGTGTTCAAAAAGAAAATGATAAAACTTCCTATTTGATTTGCTTTGATACTTTTTGAGTGTATACTTTACTTTTAATCTTTCTCTGACTCAAAATTGGATTCCTTAATTTGGAAAAAAAAGAAAAGAATATTCTTCTGACCCACTCATAAAGTCTGTATATACTTTAAATAAGTTTGAAGTAGAAAGAACTTGTCATTAAATGAATTTCAGGATTTATACTTCCAGTATAAGGAGTGCTTGCATACTGTTGGATATAGTTTTGATTGTTAAGTTCAAACCTGGGTAAAATAATTACCAAACTGGAATAAGTAGGAAAAGTTCAAAGCATAGGAAAGATAGGACTTTACACAATACTCATGAGGTCTAATTCAGTTCCCAAGCAAGATTGTGTGTCTGTCAACAGTTGTAAAATGCATGCAGATTATGTCTGCCTGTTGGGAAATATAGAGAGTTATTTTTCCTTTATCTATTCAATTGGAAAATATGTGCTATAAAACAGAGGCAGATTTTCAGCATGACTTAGGAGTCACGTACCTCAGTCCCTTCTTTACCTGTAACGAGAATAATAATTGAAAGTTTAGCACCTTAAACTGAACTATATAAATCTTAAATGAAGAACTACATTGTGTGTTCTACTACAGTTTTGGTTGGTTTGCTTTTTCTGTCTTTAGGGTATATTGAAAATTTAGTATTAAGATATAAATATCAGCTCTGTAAATATGCAGTTAAAATGCTAAAATCTATATTTTCTTTTTTTATAAATGATATCTGAATGTACTTTGGATTCACCAAATGAATAATATTTGAAAAGAACTCGTAGTATTAAAATTATTTTTATGAATGTGAAGGTGCTGCCATAGAATTTACATTTCTATTCAAATGAAATCAGTAAATTAGAGTTCTGATGAAACTCCCAGTCTTGTAAAGCGGAACTATGTGGTCTCCATATTAGCCAGAAATGCCCTGCATGTGTAAGTCATTTGCTGCCTAAATCATTTGGTCTCCTTCTTTTCTGATCTATCGGGATAATATTCCTTCTTGTATTATTTTAATATTTAATCACAACTTTTTTCACTAGAAAGTACATATATGCTGGCTACTAGTCATAGTCTACTCTCTTGTCCCTGTTTGCATGCCTGAGCCACTTTGAATTGATTCAGTTAGAGATTTAATTAATAAAGCAATTTGGCTCATATCACTATTGAATGGACAGGATGGAGACCAGAAGAACGTTAAAAGGAACTACCTCAGAGTTGTTACACACAAATCACTAACTTTGGATGTATCTCCCTCATTGAGAATATATCAAGGCAGATATATCCCGGAACTTTTGACTTTTATTCACATTTTTTTGCAAACTACTCTCTATTTTAAAATGAAATACAGTCAAATTATTCCAGAGTCTAGTAAGTAAAACTTCAAGTGAAATTTCTGAAACACACACTGGCATATTATAGCCCAAATTTTGGTATATTATCACAGTAAAATGGAACCTCAATAAGGTTTCCAGTTAGGAAATCAGCATATTCTGCATATCAGAAAAGTGATGATAATTATGTCTGATTTTTGCTGTCATTGGCATGGCATATGTCAATATACCTTGATTAACAGAGCAAAGACAAACTGCTTTCTTATTTACCCACTAAGGTAAGTCAAACCTTTTCAGTTAGCTGTTTGCTATGCCAAGTACAGAAATAAGAACCATTTAGTAATTCAGCTAATTCAACTGATTTAAGAGAAACAAGATTTTAGAACTAAGGTGGTAGGATATCTCTAAAAATGTCATAATGTTACAGTATGGAATCCATAGAGCTGTAATACACATGAA
This sequence comes from Manacus vitellinus, assembly GCF_001715985.3. NCBI lineage: Eukaryota > Metazoa > Chordata > Aves > Passeriformes > Pipridae > Manacus > Manacus vitellinus. The sequence continues at coordinate 10,055,131 of NW_021938895.1, read as the reverse complement.
TGAGACTCGTCTTGCAGGTCATAACTTTCACAGGATAACCAGAAGAAACAAGTTTATAATTTCCTTTAAAAGGATTAATAGCGTCTACACACAATCCCAGATCAGTAACTTTGTCAAATAATTGAATGTATTTCAGGAAATCAATACGCCATTGTTTTGCTATAGAGCCAGGAATTATCTTGAATTTTTACAGAAAGATATAAAATTTGACAGAATAGACTTTTGACTTGTAAAGAGGAAAATATCTTTCTTTCCTATAGTTGTTCTAAAGTAGGTATCTAGATCTAATTATAAGGGGGTTGTATTTGGTATTGGAGTTATTGCATTACTTGTGGAAAAAGCATGGCTTAAAATAACTTAATGTCATTATTTGCTAAACAAATTGAGAGTATGAGGTATTAAATTGATGCATTCAGAAATAGCTAGTGAAAAACTAACAAAGATATATCTTTAAACAGTGTGATGTTATCCATGATAGAGGGACTTGAGTAAAAAGGGATATGACAGAGGTTTATGAAGTAACTTATGCTTTAGAACTATAAACTGGTGCTCTTATATTACTTTCATATTGTAAGAATAAGGACGTGCAGCAAAATTTATACAGAAAAAACATGATGCTAAAAGATGATAGATTACATAAAATTCACAGCAATGTTGTAGAAAGCAATGCCACAATTACTGTTCACGCCGAGACTTTAATAATGTTTAAGAAAAACTAGATGTTTACAGGTGTAATGAAAATTTCTACTACCTGCAATGGAATTAAAAGATGCTACAACTCTCTTGTTTCATGACAGAAATGAGCCTTTGCTAAAATTCCAGTTGATCTTCAGACACAGAAATCTTCCCACTAATTCTAAAGAGGTAAAGATTTTAAATACGTATAATTCAAAGTGGGATCATGGAATCTGCTATTTGAAATCTGTTATTAATTTTAAAAAGATAACTTTTAAAAAGATCAAATTACAAGAAACATTATCTTTTCACATTACCCTCACATTTAAGATATTATTTCTTTAGGCAATATTCCACTTTACTTTCTGAGGGTTACTAACTGGTAGTGTTTAAATAAGTATTTCCTGGCAATATAAACATATACTATTGTGAAAAAAGTTGTTCCTTTGGAGTAAATCTAGGTATGAAGTAACAGAATTAGTGAGATGAAGTAAAACGATCAGACATACCAATGTCAAAGCCCAGGAGAACACTGACTGTGTCATTGTAATGAGCAGCTAGTTAACCTAGTCAGTGCTTTGCTATCTGCAGAACCTTGCCACTTGGGCATTCATCCTCAGTGAGGCAAGATAGATAACAGGAACATCATTTCCTGACAACTCTGACAGTTGTCTTCTCTTCTTGTGCCTGCTAATAAGATAACAGTGAGACAATTCCATATACAATATCCTTTGAGGAACAAAGGTCTGGAAAGAAAAAGCTCTCTACTCCCTCAAATGACCAATGAAGTGTTAAAAACACAGTGATAAGGTGCTTGAATATGAATCCTACATGTACTATTGTTTGGGTTTTTTTCCCTTGAAGAGAAATATGATTTTGGATTATGACATTTCACTAAATCCAAATCACTTTCAAAAAATGTGTTGGTAAATGTTAACTGATAATTTAGTGAGTAAAACTGTGTAGTAGTCCTCTTTTTTCTCTTGTTTCTTTTTTAATCATCTCTGATCTTAATGATCCTTTGCCACAAATGAAGCTTGAAATAAATATAAACATAAAATACCTAGTTCATAATCTTTGCAAATTGTCACATTGTCACAAGAATATGTACTAACAGTAATCACTGAAGCATAAGTTTTGCATGGATTATAAAGTTTATATATTTCACAGGAGGCACTGCTCTTACTCATCCCAGTTTTATGTCAGGGTTTTATACAAGTTCAAGTCCATTGACTTTACTGGCATTTCTCCAAGCTTTCACCAGTACAAATGAGAAGAAACAAGACTGACAAACAATACTAACTATTCTTTTTTGCAGTTAGGCATAATATTTTTTGTCAATAATGCATTTCAAGTAATATTTTTCTGATAAATTCTGCACCTTAAGGGAATTTCACATTAGCAGGCAACTTCATTATGGTACTTCTGCACTTAAATTCTATTCAAATAGTTTAGCATTTGTCAAAGTAAGAGTTATTTAAAGCATGTATTATTTTGAAGCATTCTATATGATATTAAAGGAAATTATTTAAAATCAAATTGTAGGCCAGATCATATTTTTAATTAAAAAAATATAATTTAGAAATGATTATATACAGGACATTTCTACCCAAGGTAGGCAGTTAACTCTGTTTTGCACCACATCTCTATGCAATATTTTAAAGCTATTCCTATTTGACTGTATGCAAGAAAGAGGAAAAGGAGGCAGAGAACTTCAAATAAGCAATCCCAAGAGCTGGGATTTGTATGTACTGGTTATTCCTTTTACAAAGTTTAGATATATTATATATGAGTGAGAGTGATTTCTTTTTCATAGGTATTAGATTGAGGAGGTCAAAGATATAACTTTATTCAAGACTTTGAGCTAATCAGAACATCAAACAACTAATATTTTTGATGTTTAGTGTGACATATGTCAATGCTTTCTGAAACATTTTAGTGACTCTTCAGGTAGGCCTTCTCCTGCCACTGGTTCTTAGTCTTGCAAGATTCCCAAGTACAAATCAGATGTGGTAAGCTTTATGTTTGTTTTGGAGCAGAGCTACTATAGATCACATAACAAACAGTTGGAAATAGATAATCATAGAATCATAGATTTATAAAATAGCCTGAGCTGGAAGGGACCTACAAGGATCAGAGAGTCCAACTCCTGGCCTTGCACAGGACAACCCCAAGAACCACACCGTATGATTGAGAGTTTGCCAAATGCTTCTCGAACTCTGTCAGGCTTGGTGTTGTGACCACTTCCCTGGGGAATCTATTCCAGTGCCCAACCACATTTTGAGCGAAGAACCTTCTCCTAATATCCAGTTTAAATCTTCCCTGCAGAGTTTCATGAGGTTCCCGCAGGTCCTATTGCTGGTCACTAGAGAGAAGAGATGTGTTTTAATTTATTATTGAATTAATTAAGAGGGAATAATACTGGACCAATCTGATAGTCTCCTGGGTTGTCATGGCAGGATGCATAGACAAGGGGAGAGCAGTGGATGTTGTTTAACTCTATTTCAGCAAGACTTCTTACACTGTCACGCATGACATCCTCGTAGGTAAGCTCAGGAAATGTGGGTTAGATGAATGGACAGTGAGATGGATCAGGAGCTGGTTGAATGGTAGAGCTCAGAGGGTCACAATCAGCAGAGTAGAATCCAGCTGGAGGCCTGTAGTCACTGGCGTTTCCCAGGGATCAATACTGGGTCCAGCCTTATTCAACTTGCTTATCTACGGCCTGCATGAAGGGATAGAAGGTTTGTATCATAGCAAGTTTGCTGATGATACAGAACTGGGGGGAGTGGCTGAAGGTTGTGCTGTCATTCCGCAGGACCTTGATAGGCTGGAGAGTTCAGTGGAGAGAAACCTAATGAAGTTCAAGAAAGGTAAGTGTAGGGTCCTGCACCTGGGGAGGAATAACCCCAAGTACCAGTATAGGCTGGGGGCTGATCTACTAGACAATGGCTCTGTTGAGAAGGACTGGGAAGTCTTGGTGGATGACAAACTGACAGTGTGCCCTGGTGGCCAGGAGGACAAATGGTATCCTTGGTGCATCAGCAGGGCAAGGGAGGAGATCCTCTACTCAGCCCTAGTGAGGCCACATTGGAATGCTGTGTCCAGTTCTAGGCTCCTCAGAACAAGAAAGACAGAGAGGTACTGCAGAGGGTCCAGCAGAGGCCCCAAAGATGATTTGGGGTCTGGAGCATTTATATTATGAGGAGAAACTGAGAGAGATGGGGCTGTTTATCTAAAGACTGAGAGGGGATCTCATTAACGCATATAAATATCTCAAAGGCAGGTGCCAAGAGGTTGGTGCCTGTCTCTTTTCAGTGGTTTCCAGTGAGAGAATGAGGAGCAATGGCCATAACCTAAACCACAAGAACTTCTACCTCAACACGAGGAAGAACATCTTTACATGGAGGGGGGTGGTGCACTGGAACAGGCTGCCCAGGGAGGCATTCAAAACCCACCAGGACGTGTTCCAGTGCAACCTGGAAGGGCGCTGGACTAGGTTATCTCCAGAGGTCCCTTCCAACACTAACAATTCTGTAATTCTGCGATTCAAAGGCAATAAGAAACACTAGACAGCTAGCTAAGATGTATTTTCTTTTTTAATGAGTATAAACTGTTCATTAGGACTCTCCTCTCCAATTCCCACTCAAAAAAAACCCCCCAAAACCCAACCAAAAAAACCCAAAACAAAACATAAAAACCTACAACAAAATCCAAGAAACCTGAACCTTAACAACATCTGAATAAGAATATTCCAGAGTTTTCTCACTTCTTTTGAAAGGGGAGGCTGAATGCTGGAGCAGTTATTTCATGGGTTTTTTTACCCTAATCTCTTAGATTATGTAGTAAATTACACGGTTCTAATTCAATGACTCAGGCTGTGAATTATATTCCTTGTTCTGTGGAATTGTCAAAATGGTGTCTGGTTCAGTTTTGGCTTGAGACGTATGAAATTCATGCACAAAATTCCCACACAGCACTGAGTAGGTGCCATGTCCCATAAACTGTGTGGATGCAGTTTTGCTGTTCTGGAGGATTAGGGGATATTCTTAGCTATAGATTTGAACAGACTATATAGTTGACCTCGGGAGCAAAGAACAAAACCTTTTGCTACTTTACAAGCAGATATTCAGCTGCAAAGCTCACATCCTTCTGGAGAAGATCACAGCCCAGAACTACCTTAGTAGTGCCTCAGGATTCCCTGAAGAACTGTGCTCTCCTGCACCCTATTTGGATTCCTCCTGTTGGGAAAACTGATCAAAATTTCTGTGTCTTAGGAATAAAATAGAAAAGTTGTGTAAATAACTACAAAATTGCGGAAGCACAGAGATATTATTGAAGGTCAGTACAATTACTGAATGACCATTTTCAATCTCCGAACATCCTTCTGTTCAACTTTCAAAAACAAATAATTTTTAATAGCATTATAGTCATTATTTGGATAAATGAATTACACTGGCATGTAAAGCCACTCTTATGTAAACAATTATTTGTGATTGTTTTAGATTCCCCCATGACTAGCTTTCTTGGCACCTTTGCTGACTTTCTCAGTGAGGTTGTAGCTTACACGACTATGAAGACTGAATTGCCTGCTTTATCCCCTGCAGGACAAATGTAGGCAGGCAGAATTCAATTATGCTAATCAGAATTTAGCCCAGACAGCAGAGGCAACATTAGTTTTCCTGCTGGGATTTTTACCTCTGTAAGAGTGCAGTAATATTTTGTGGCAATATCTGCATTTTCAGCATGGAGCATGGACATGTTCTGAAGTATAGTAAAATTATTTCAAAGGGAAAAATAAATTAGAAACACCCTTAATTGTCTTAGTGGAACAGACTCCCAAGAGAGCTTCACTGAATTTGCCTCATTTAAAAATATATCTTTAAAAATGTAACCACTCAAAACACTCATATATAATATTAAAAACTATCACACAAATGAGTAATTTACAATTAATAACCAAATCATATAATAAAGAACTTTAATAGTTAAATTTCCCTTATCTTTCTCTTCCTTTCTCAATCCTTTATGAAGGATTGACTAATGACTTTTCCCTCCTGTAGAAATTTTCTGTCTGCAAGCCTGAATATTTCAATATCTCATTTCCTTCAGACTTTCCCTTACTTCCAAGATAGGTTGTTCAGCACCACGGACCATTGTGTTCTTCATTCAGATTGAAGGACATGGAACTTTTGGAGCAAGTCCAGAGGGGGGTCAAAAAGTTGATAAGGGGACTAGAGCACCTTCCTAATGAAGATAGGCTGAGAAAGCTGGGGTTTGTTCAGCCTGGAGAGGAGAAGGTTGGGTGGAGACCTCAAAGCAACCTTCCAGTATCTGAAGAGGGCCTACAAAGAGGCCAGAGAGGGACTCTTCATCAGGAACTGCAGTGATAGGACAAGGAGGAATAACTTCAAACTGAAAGAGAATAGGTTCAGATTAGACAGTAGGAAAAAAATTCTTTCCTGTGAGGGTGGTGAGACACTGAAAGAGGTTGCATAGAGAAGCTGTGGATGTCCAAACCCTAGCAGTGTTCAAGGGCAGGTTGGATGGGGCTTGGAGCAACCTGGTCTAGTTGAAGGTGTCCCTGCCCATGGCAGGGGGATTGGAACTAGGTCCCTTTCAACCCAAACCATTCTAAAATTCTAGGTTCAAATATGACTTAGCTTCAGAATTTTGGATATGGTACCCAGGTGTTTTTGGACTAAATTGGTTTTAAATACATTTCAATTAGACTATGATGACCGCTCTTAAAATTAAATTACTTAGAAAAAAAATCCATTTATTAAATTGGCTATTCTATACATAAGTTTTTTTCTAGTGTTCCACAGTTTGCTGTTGGGAAGTGTCAATATATAAACTGCAACATCAAGTAACTTGTCTCCTCCATTTCCTCCAGGGTCTTGCTTTCTTGATCTTCCCTAATGCAGCATATTAATACCCAGGTATTACTTATAAGTGAACATGTGCTATTTTGGGGATAGTTCACTCCTGACACTGCTCCTACAGTGGTATGGAAGTTTTGCCATTCATCCATATATTTTTCACACAATGACAGCAGGTCTTTTGCAGTGCTCCCACTCACACTCATGGTATTTCATAACACTGATAAACACATATAAATTGATATCATTTTTACTGTAGTAAAAAAATGTCATTCTGATAGTTTGAAAGCTCACACATAATTTCAGGCCTCGGGCCTAAAAAATCATAGGAAACCCAGTCATTATTTCTTTTGGTCTCAAGACTGTCATGTGTTATTCATAAAAATACAGAAAAATTAGGGAAAAAAAATACAATTACACTGTCTGTATTGTCCTGTTAAGGGTAACTGCCCAGGTGATGCAGAATTACCATGCCCATACTGCTCAAGACAAGTAGTCTTCAAACCAGACAGCCTGAGCTCATGTGTCAGTACATTTAACCTGACTCTGAGCTGTACTATAATTATTATTTGTAAATATAAAGTTTTTTCCCTTTTCTGTCCTTTAGTCTCATTCTTTGTGGTTTTGTTTTAATATTGTGTTGTCTTGTCTATGAATAGTCATACCTATTAACATTTAGTAGGACACCTTGGCAAAGGTAAGCTATGTGGTGTCTATTGGTTTTTTCCTTGCAAGAATGTCCATAATTGAGAGAAATGAAAGAAAGGACCCTGAATACCCTTTTGCTTTGCACTGTCTGAACTTCATCAGTTAGCTGAAGTCACCCATGAAACCTGATTTTGGTGCACCCTTGAGTGTCATTTGCATCTTTAAAAGTAGTTTTAAGTATTAACTGCATAAAAGGAACCTAACAGGAAGAGAATTTTTGACAGATCATAAAAAATATTCCATTGTATATCCACAGACAATAATGTTTATAAACAGTACAGGTTTTCAGTGCCTCCATATAATAAAGAAATACCAACACACGATTCCAATACTATTTGTCTTCTATGATGTTTACATCCATAAATATGCATTCTATAATTAATTTTCAAATTAGTTCCATCAGAAATGGCATTAAAAATATTTTGGGATTTCCAGGAAGTGTCTGTACATTTGACTAGTGGTAGTCTATAAAGTTGTTACACGTGTGGTTAAAGAAAACAGAAATAAACTGCTATTAGTAGCAGAAACCAGATCAATCTCTGAGTACTGTGACATTTTTTTAGGCAGAAATCATTGTAGCACTAACAGTAAAATAACTGTATATTAAAAGAAATATAGGGTTTTGGCCTTACAGCATCAAGTCAAAAGTACTACCTGCAGGATACTGTCTGTTCCTATACATATATATATATAATTTAAATGGGTGTTCAGTTCACATAAATACATTTTTGATCACATTTTCCTGTCTTTATCTTGTGAGGAAAAATTGTTATTATGATGATGATCAGAAAATTAAACCCATATTTGAATATAATTACATCCAATAATTTTTAAACTCTATGAAAAATGCTTTTTAAAACATTGTAATGCAGATGTAAGTGAATTAGATACTTCTGACATAGTAATTATCCTTGCAAATCAGTAACTGCTAATTAACCTATTCAAACTGACATGAACATTTGAAACATCACTAGGATGTTAGAGTAAGTTTAAGGGTCTGATTCAAAAACCCTTTTGTTTTACAGGTTTTGCTGTGCTTGCAAAATATGTGACTTGCTCAGCTATAACTCTGTTGAGATTAGAGTGTACAAAGAAAAGTGTCTGCATAACAATAACATTTAAAAAAAAAATCTTGACTGCACCTCCTGGAAGTAAAAGACCTTTTAAGAGTAGGAATGGCTTTTTATAAAGCTCTGAATTAGTTTGAAGCCTGTTTGGTCCATATACAGCCTTTGACAGCTTTCGCACCACATTTCCTCTTTTGTGCATTCATCAACAGTTTCTGTTTATTCTTTTTTTTTTTTTTGTGGGGATTTTCTCCTGTTACATATCAACCTGTCCAAAAGGTGCCACCTCCTGAACTTGTGAAGATGCTTTCAAATTTAAAGCGTCTACCTCAAGATTTTTTCAATTACAAGTTTGAAAACTTTTTTGTTATATAAGCAAATGTATTGTACATGTGTCCTTCTGTGAAAGTTGATGAAGACATTTCACAATTTCCAGCACAGTTTAGTGTGACCAGGATAGTTTAGGTATGCACTTGAGAAATGGGGAGCTTAAAAGGCAGATGTTTTGTTCCTAAATTTGCATGTGCCTAAATCTTTTTTCTCAGTTCTGAAAGACCTTTCATCTTCAGATATCCTAAGATGCATAAGAAGAAACAAAAAATTAAATATCACTTTTGTTGCTGACTAGAATTCAACCACCCTAAAATCTATACTGTCCCTTAGAATTATCTAAGAATATAAGAATAAGGATATCTGGGATATCCTACACAGGAAATTTGAAAAATAAACTTAGACTGTGCTTACTGTTTAGATTTAGATTAGTCACATACATTACATCTGAACAGGATTTTACTAACACATAAATCAGAAATTTATTGGCTTCTGTTCCCTCTTTTGCTAAATATGTCAAGAACATCCATGAGTTGTAGTAGTTTAAAATGTGAATGCCTTTGTTCAAGTATACAGTATTTTATACTGAAAAAAATTTCCTTCAGAATGTGCAATATGATTTTCCTGTTTAAAATATATCTTGATTCTCACAGAAGCTAGTGTGTCTTACCTTTTAAGTGTATAAATATCCATATTTCCTTTGAAGGAAGTAATAGTTCTGATTATTAAAAAGTGAAAAACTTAAATATTAAATAATGCAAGCCTATAAATATATAATCAAAAACTGTCCTAATATTTTTGGATCTGACCCTTTACTTTTGAACACTAAAGAGTAAGAATACTTATGTAATTTTAATCATATTTTTCTAATATTTCTCTTCTGTTGATGGCCCTTAAATTTGCCAGTAGGTTATAAACCAGAATACAGAACAAAATCGGTTGGAAAAGGTGGTAGAGGAGGTTAAAAATAAAGGAAAATTACAGTTTACCCTCTTTCATCTTTATTAATTATCTTATCTAATGGTTAAAACACCTGTTTTTACTATAAAGAGAGACAGAAACACAAAATACAATAAGGTTAATGAGAAATATAAATCTGAAAAGCTCTGGCATTGAAGTGAAGCCAGTTCTGTGTGCAGTGTATATCATCTTCAAATATGTGTGTCAGAGTCAAGTAGCACTTCACTGGAATTGAAAACGACCCAAACAAATATTGTGCATTGAATCAATATGTAATTTTCTTGGTTAGTGTTGTGTTTAGGTAGAATTGCTATTAAATGCGAGCAGATTCCCGTTGGGTTCAAAAAGTACCATCACAGTTGTTCAGGTTTTGGTCTCCAGTGATCAGAGCAGTGAGCAGTGTCAGGCTCAGTCTGAATTGGTTGTTCCACCACCAGTGAATAAACCGGTTATTGAAGGAAGCAGTGCTCATTTTGTAACAGAATAAATTATCTAAAAGTTTATATATTTTCAAATGTTACACTGGAATGATCTATACATAGTGGAAACAGTCTTACATTGTAATAATGGTCATACAGTGTAATAAAGAAGTACATAATTCTAAAGAAAGTCTATACTTTCAAAGATCCCAAAGTACAACAACTATGTTGTGATTATTTGAAGTAAAAATCATACCAATAAAGTCTTGAAATAATGTCTTAATGCTTCTATCTATTCTTTTTCCACAACCTTTTGTAACTGTATGTACTGATATACTCAAAGAATGTGAAAGGCTTGCTAAGATCGTATTTGTGTTCTATATTGCCTACACTTTGTGAAAGTTATATTCCATTTTAAAAGAATAAAAAGTGTTCATGTAGTAATCAAATTTGGGCAATGCACGTTCCTCAAGGAGGAAAAGTATTTCCCTTTTACTATATTTTGTGGAGGTCTCACAAATATTACTACATATAAACATTTGGGACAGTAAAGTCAAATGCCAGTATAAGTATTCTACACCACATTAGAAAATAAGCCATTATGTGTAACATATGTGAACAATGGAAATTTTTCTTTCCAGGAATCTGATGTCTATTTCTCTTCTGCAAAGAACTTCAGTTTCTCAACATATCTTCTTAAGTTTTCCTGTGCCTGCTGTTATTCCATTTTGTTTCTTAAAAAAAAAATAAAAAAATTTACAAGCATTGACATCTCCCTCTACAATTTTCTACCTGTCTTTTGTTTCCTTCAATTCTCTTTCCTACCCTGCTAACTGAAGCAAGAAGTAGGAAGGTAGGAAGTCTTACAGAAATTCATATGATCTTATTTTCTTTGTGTTCTTGTAATTATTCCCAAATGCTTTATCACTCCCTCCCCCAGGATTATTTAAGCTAAACCTGAAATGCATTGCAGTCACCTGTATTGAAGGAATAGATAATGAGATTGCAAACCAGAACACTAAGTGGAAACACCATCTAATATACATTACTACACGTCAGCTAATTTATTAGAAAAGAAATTTGTGTGTACATTTAAACAACTGACTCTCATTTTTGCCTTTATAATATCAAAAGAAAATTTTACTAGGCTAGACCACAACCAGAACAATTTAGTTCACAGAGGTCAGTGGAACTTAATTATAATATAGAAACTCCTCCAACACTATTGGCTTTGCCTGGGCTTGAACCAGTTGGATTGGATTGAATGGAAGGTTTCTGCTAAATTCTCAGTTTGTCACTACGGGTTTTACAAAAACCATTACTGTTGGTAATTCACACTGTGTTAAGGTATAGTATTTTAAGATTTTGCATGTCTACCTTGTTGGAGAAAGAACAACCAGACTAATTATTATTTAGTTAAATCTAATTGGTATTCCTGCATGTATGTATTTACATGAAAAAAAAGGGGAATAAAAGTACATAAGTGAAGAAGATATATAAACCCAATTATTTTTAAAATTTCATAGTATATGAAAGAAGACTTAGAATAATAGCATCCAGTTGTATAAGTGAAATTAAAAAGTTTAGGAACCATAAAAGTCCACTTTTCAGGCTCTTACGACAATAACTTTCATGGCATGTTTTTCCCTTCTCTAAATAAAAGAAATCTCACTGGTATTAGCAAAGGCCAATAAAAGCTACTTTTATTGTGAGTGAAGAGACATTGCTGCCTCACATCATTAGAAACAATTTCTAGTCTCCCAGAAGACACAGTTTAATTGATAAAGCATTAGTGTGATAGAGAGCATTTGTCAAAAGTTAGACTTGTGAACTTACAAGAGCTTAATGAAAATGAGCTGAAGTTGTTTTTGTTAAGCTAGTGTTTCTTTAAAATGAAGTTCTATTTCTCCTTGGGTTTTTTGTTGTTGTTTTGGGTTTTTTTTTCAATTATCTGGAACATGTTTGTATTTTATAAAGGAAAATACCAACAACTGTTTTTGAGAGATAGATTGGTTTTTATTCAGTGGTGCACATAATTTAGCTTTTTATTATGAATAATCTTTTGGTAGTTCTCTCTTGTCTTCTAATGAAGGGTTATTATGGATACAATTTGATTTTAAACTACTTCTGTAATTATTTTCTCAGCAGTTATTGCTGCTGTACATATCACAACAGTCTTCAGGTTTCTAATATGTTCTTTGCACACATTTTGATTCACCTTTAGTAAAGTAAGGCCCCGTGGCCCTCCTTGCTGCAGTGACCGAAGACCAAATAATACCTTTCTACAAAAAGATATCAGTGAGGAGCTATACAATTATAGAAGTACAAAACTACAGAAATGTCAGAAGGAGGGAGGGAGTGTCAGAAGGAGGGAGTGAATATCAGAAGGAGGAAAAATACCAAGTTCATGGAGGTCATTGTTGTCTAAACTTGATAAAACATCCTGACAGGTGTATGTTTAGTCTTTCCTTCAGAAATGAGGATGGAAAGATATTCTACCTGGCACCATCGTGGAACATTTCAGAGTTTAGTTGCCCTTGTAGTAAGCAGAATTTTTCTAATCAGTATAAATATTTGTTAACAATGAAATTGTTGACTTCAAATCTTTTTAAAAAGTCTTCTCTTTTCTAGACTGAACAAAACCAATTCCTTACCTTTCATTGTAGACCATGTTTTCTCAGCTTCTTATTATTGTTGTTCCACTATTCTCTCACCAATCATTCTATGCTATTTTGTACATTGAAGATCCCATGCTATACTTCAGTCGAAGGCTTGCTAAACCAAACAGAAAAGAATTCTTTTGTGTCATGAATAACACTCACACAACAATAATATTCATGTGTCAAAATGAGACTTTATTTTTTGAAAAGTAACTTTATTGTCATATGTTGATGTAGTATAAAGTTTGTTTTGTTGGTTTTCTCTATTTGTTTGTTCTGGGGGTTTTTTTGGGGGGAGGGAGGGTTGTTTGTTTGTTTGTTTGGGGATAGGGCCTAGGGTGGAGATCTTGACAATGTTTGGGGGATGATGTGGTAGTGAGGTGCTTCAGTTTGCAGTCTCAGAGAAGGTAGGAATGGAAATCCATGCAGCAACTACGATGCAAGAGTTATTGATGTGATAGAAACCACCTGAGAACAGTCATTTAGGAATTAGGGCTTCTCCTCTTAAAAAGATAGAGAGATCAATAACTCAACTGAAGCTCATCTAACAGCAATACATGCAGTGTGGGCAATAAACAGGAGTTGGAAACCATTGTGTGGGGGTTGAGAGCACCCTCAGTTTGCAGACAACACCAAGTTGATATTATGGAGGGTAGGAAGTCTCTGCAGAGGAATCTGGAGGGGCAGAGTCAATGGACTGAGGACAATTGTATGAGGTTCAAGAAGGTGAAGTGCTGGGTTCTGCATAGGATCCCAACAACCCCACGCTACAGGCTGGCAGAAGAGTGGATAGAAAGCTAGCTGGTGGAAAAGAACCTGAGGGTGCTGGTTGACAGCAGCTGAACATGAGCCAGCAGTGTGATCAGGTGGCCGAGGCTGCCAATGGCATCCTGGTTTGTATCAACAATAGAGTGGTCAGCAGGACCAGGGAAGTTATTGTCCCTCTGTACTCAGCACCTCAAGTGCTATGTCCAGTTCTGGGCCCCTCAATTCAGAAAGGATACTGAGGTGCTGGAGTGAGTCCTGAGAAGAGTAATGAAACTGGTGAATGGTCTGGAGCACAAGTCCTTGAGGAGTGGCTGAGGGAGCTGGGGTTGTTTAGTCTGGAGAAAAGGAGGTCTCTTTTCTAAAGTAATAAGCAATAGAAAGAGAGAAAACAGACCCAAATTGTGCCACAGGAGATTTAAATTGGATATTAGGAAACGTTTCTTCAGTGAATGGTTTGTCAGACATTGGAACAGGCTTCCCAGGGAAGTGGTTAAGTCACCATCCCTGGAGATATTTAAAAGATGTGTAGATGTGGTACTTAAGGACATGGTTTAGTGGACTTGATAATCTTAAAGGTCATTTATACCCTAAGTTATTCTGTGATTCTAGAAATTCTAAAATCCTTACTTTCATAGGAATTTTTATTGAGTACAAAGAGTCCCCAAGTATCTGGGAGAAACAATATTTTCTTCTTATTTCAGGAATATTCTTGAAATTATTCTAATTAATTCAAAGTTGCAAGTTTGAAATGAGTGGAAATTAGGTTTTAAAACATTTATTTCCAAACTACTGTGCAGCCACTCTCCTTTTAATACTTAGAATCGCAGTCCAGAAGGACACTTATAAAAAGTTCCTGTGATGCAACAAGACTCTGCAAACGTTTGATCTTATAATATAGAACAATATATCATGAAAACTGCAGTACAGACTTGCATGCTATAGAAGCTCATAAAGCTTATCTACAATATAACATCTACGATCATTTTCATCAGAAAGAATCAGGGCTTCAACATGCATAAATTATTTCAGATATTTCAGACTATGAAAGGGACCCTACTGAAATATAGAAACCCCCACCCTGAACTCTTCAAGTTCCACACTAGTGACCCAATTTGTCATACTCTAAATCACTTCATGGATGCAATTAACAATAAGCAAATGAAAAGGAGAGGAGCCCTCAGGTTCAAGAAGATGATTGACTCACCAACTAAAAAATACTTGATCACTGCACTTTACAAGAGATGAGATTCCTTTCATAATTTTTTAAGTTATAGGCAACCATACATGCTACTTATACCAAAAGCTACTTTATAGTAATTTTATTTTAATCATTTTTAATTCCTTCTTATTGCTTCCTTTTTACTACACAAGCCATCAAGTAAAAAAATAATTTTCCACCTCATTTTTATGTCTTTTATAAAATTGCCTTACTAACCTCAATGGAATTTTTGTCTAAGACATGAATAAAAGCAAAGTAATGACTTTCATTTGCCCTGCTCTTTAGGATTCTGATGTGAAGGTGAAAATAAAACACTTAAACAATTTGGGTTTATTTTTAGGCCATCTGAAACCTAAGAATTTAGATATTTTGGGGGAGGAGTTGTTGATTAGTTTGTTTACTTTTGTTTTGTTTTAATTTCTTCTCTGAGGTTCAGATGTATACTCATTTAAGATTTATTTATACATGTCCTTATTTTGCTTATAAATAATAACATTGCATTCAAAGAGCAATTAGCATTTCTGAAATATCCCATACTGAATAAAGTTTCCTGCGAAGTATCTAGTTTTTTTTAAAAAAAAAATCTGTTTTGTATTACCTCAATTCTAGAAAATATTGATTTTTACAACCTTTAGTATATTTAAGAATCCATTTTCACATGTTTACCCAAAATTGTTTGTCCATTAGATTATATTAGTTACTGATGAGATAGTAAAATGAAGAGACAGTCTCATGTAATTCTACTGCTTAGAAGAACAGAACTTTTTCCTCATCATAGCCTTAATCGAGTGAAAATGTATTTTCTATGCACCACTTCCTGTCCTAGTCTGTCAATACTTTAGTCTAAGAGTTTAGTTTTCTGTTCTAGGCTTCTTACGGGGTCCTGTACCAGTGCTCACTCATACTGGGACAATCTGGACTGTTTTCATCTTACTCTACTTTCTGCTCATCTCTCTATGTTCTAGTTCTCTTCAGAGACAAATAAGCCATTTATCTGAACTGCGTTTCAGAGTCTCTTTTTGGATAAGATGAATCTCTCTAGTGTGCCTATTTTTTCCTCCCACTACATTTTAACAAATTGTTGGGTGAGTAACTCAAATGCCAACCTTAACACTAGAGACTGACATCATCAGGATGAAACCCACTCCTTGTCCTCCTGTTTCCCGGGCTGAACTTCCTTCCCCAGGCAGTTCACTGCCAATCTGCAGACATCCAGTCATTGTGTCTAAAACCAGAACTGAAGTTCAGCCCCAGAACTGGAGTTATCAGGTCCATCTGGAATGCCGTGGCCGTGGGTGAATGAAGGGCATGAGCAGATGCAGAGGCAAAAGCCAGAGCCTAAACTCAGCCCCCAGATGGAGGATGGCCCTGGCTCACACAATTCATCCCATTTCATCCTGACCCCAGTTATGTGACAGCACCCTGCAATTCCAGCCTGGGGTGCAGGCAGGCAAAACTCCATGGAGCTGGATCCTAAGTCAAGGCCTCACATCTATCGCTAGGAAACACTCAGGACTGTGGTTTATGCTTCATGTCTTCATGACCCACTTCTGTTAGGGAAATAATGACTTCTCCTTGTCTCTTTTTACTGACATTTTCTAGTATTCCCCAGTGTTAACATCAGCTGGCAATGTACACTGTATGTCTGCCTAATAAATTTGGCATAAAAACTCCACTAATTTTTCCTGAATGTAAAGTTTCAATTCTATTTTTCATTTTCAAAGTTTCTACTTTTTTATTCCCACTTTTAACTTGTTGATACATGTTCCTTGAAGGCTTTCAATCCTTCATTTTACTACTATTTTGGAGAAACACAAATACCAGCATGATTCTGTCTTCACAGAAGTGCAATTAAGCCTGCCAGTAGTAAAAATGGAAATGTTTCCAATGCATTTATGTGCAAGTAAATATGAAAAGAATAATGGTCTGCAGTGTTAGATCTTATGCCTCAGTGACAGCACTCTAATAATAGCTATCTACAGAGATGTATTCTATACTCCATCGAGTTATCAAATTCTAACCCACAGACCCTAAGATAGAAGAATATGAAACAATTTTCTGCATCTGTTGAACTATTTTCTTTTGCTTCTAGTGACTCTTCAATAGCTTTGAAACAACTATTCCCATTGCATCTGATAGAAATACATCAGAAATACGTTTTCTTTATTAGAAGTTAAAGAAGCATTCTGAGAATTGTCCAAGGTACAATATTGTCAAGTTAGTAATAAATTATATTAAAATCTTCTTCAAAAATAAAACCAATGTCAGAATCAATATATTCTCATTTTATATCTTTATTTTAAATTAGCAAATTCTAGCAATAATTAGTGGTATGAGGTGTGACAACTAGCAAACTCTTATCCAATAACAAGTGCAAATATGGAAATAATACACTTTTTTGTTTGCTAATTAATTTATAAATAGGTCTTCAGAGAAAAAATTTTTTTAAAGAAATAACACTATGAGAATAAACACAGTAAGAGCATATGATATTGTACATCAAATATTCTGAAATTCATTGTGAGACGTGATATAAATATTTGGAATTTCCCCTTCTAAGAGAAATTTCAGGATGTTAAAAACTGGGGAAGTTGCAAAAAGAGCTTTGAGGATAAATCTGCCAAAGTGAATGCCATGGTGACCACTATCTACACAGTTTATCAAAAGACTGAAAGCTATCACAATCGGATGTAAATATCGACACTCAGAATGAACATTAGGTAACAAAAGCTATAAAATCTATGAAGAAAGAGGAAATAAATACTAGAAACTTAAACAGTATTCTAAAATAGTAAGGTAAGGGATGATTTTTTTAAGAAGCAATAATAATTGTAATAAAATACTAAGAAAACTTAGATCCTCACCATACTTTGATGCTGTGCTGGTTTAAAAGTAAACCAGCAGCAGAAATGAACCCAACTCAAAAGAGATTATAAGTCAGAGTTACAATATAACAGCAATAATAAAATAAATACAATTATACTGACAAACAATTGATTTTAACCCACAAAACCCAGATGTACAACCTAGCACACTGGAGCATGAACAGAATGGCGTTCATTGGCCCCTGTACTGAGCCTCACACGGTCCCCCTGAGTCCAAAGTAAAAGGAAAGGATGACCTGTTGGTGAGAGTGCTGGTCACAGTCTGGTCAAGGTTCTGGTCCTCTTCTGGATCTGATAAGTGGGCCCAGAAGTCCCAAGACCCCAAGATTATATACACTCAGGTTCCAGTGGGAATACCCAGCACCTCCCCAAGGGCGGGGAGTTCCACAATGGGTGATTGTGAGCTGTGAGATATTTTTGGAATCCTTGATAGCCCATTAGCACACATGACCCCTCAGGCTGGGTGTGGAGGTGCTAATGGCTCCCCGAGAGGGGAGTCATCACACCTGAGTCATTGGTGTGAGGATAGGAACATCCTCCTATCTCACAGGATTCTTAACACCCAGTTTATAACCTGAGGGGTCAGGTGTGCTCTGGGCAGCTGCTGCAAGTTGTCTATTGTAACAGTTCCTGTTAACAATGAAATGACATAGAGGGTGTAGAATACACAGTTTGGGTTACACCCACACATTAATGAACTGGTCCCAGCTACTCTAACTAGGACAGATGCCTTAAGAACTGAATGTATTTCCAACATATGTGCTCTAGACAACTAAAAAGATGACTTCCGTGGCATCTGATGTGCAGAGGAGGACAGACAGAATTACTGATGTTTTTTATTGTCCTTCCACTTTATGAATCTTAGTGAGTATGGTCCTGCAAGGTGCGGACATCTGTTTATGAATCCAGTTGCAGGAACAGGGCCTATAGAAAATGCAGAAATGAGAGGGAGAAAGAACAATGAGTAGACAGCTATGCTACTTGAATGCTGCAATTTACCTTGCATAAGTAAACAAGATAACAATATCAAGGAACATCGGCTATATATGCCTGACTGTACTTTTATCCTAACGCATATCTACTATGATGTATTTAATAGCATTATCATGCATTTATTCTCACAAGACTACTGCCTCATTCACTGTGCACAGAAAGTTGTGAATGAAGCTACTGAGCAAAATTTAATTTAATTCTAACTATTTAATGGACTTTTCTCTGCCTTGTCCATAGTTTATCAGCAAATCCACATGCACAATACTTAGAGCTGTTCTCACTAATATATTTAGGTTTCTAAAGTGTTTTCTAGATTTACTTCATATTTTTATTATGAGAAATGAAAATATAATTTGGACAGAAATTAATCATGGATCCAGAGGATTATTTTGGACTCATGCAGAGTGAAGAGCTTTTTCATATATTTTGTTTATTATTTATTTGAATTATCCACTCAATTAAGTAGGGTCTTGTGGTTTTATTGGGGTTTTTTTAGTCATATGCATAGTATGCATAAAACAAGTACAAGGGATTTAACAGAAACTGACGAACTGACTTTATTTCATAAGGCTGTAAACAAATACAATGATATTTTAGGGAACAGTTTAGAAATATCTGTTTATTGGCTGAACGCATGCATGACAGTTTGTCTGAATAACGAGGAAGAGAGAAAATACTGAGTACCAACAATGAAACACAAGAAGGTGACTGGGAATATCTTACATGGATTTATCATAGGAAAACCCTGTCTTACAAAACTGCTTGCTTTCTGTAACAGTTCTTTGTGAATGAAGAGAAAAGAGAGAATGCCATTACTTTGACTTAGAGATTTCAGTTGGTGCATTATGTGGTAGATGGTAGATGGATCACTGGTTGTTGGAGCATAGTACAAAATCCATCTAGTGATCAGTAATGAACAGCATTCCCCAGGAGCTGATAAGCAAGTAATGCTCTCTACTGCCTTTATTAATGACATTAACAAGGCAATGGAATTACCCACAGAAGAACTGTGGATGATAAAGGTCTTGAGATCTGTTGGATATGGTGGAAGAAACAGTCTTGGGGAAGAGTACAGGAGTTTTATGGAAGCAGAGGTAAAAGTGTCACCATTTAGCACTAATGAAACTTAATATTGAGGTCTTATGTAGGAAACTTGCTGGCTGCAGAAGTTGCTCTTGTTGTGTATGCTGGTTTAACTTTTTATAAGAAGCTCCAAGCATTGATCAAGAAGAATCTAATTTCTTTTTCTGTTCACAAATTCATATGTATTCTAAGCAGACTATGGTGTAAAGTCATTGGGTAGCAAAACTGCTGTAGTGAACATGAAAACATAAGAAAAATCATTATTTACTTAGTAATTTTTAATTAATTGAAGAAGAGAGAAAATCAAATCAGAGGATAAACTAAGAATTTTCAGTGATTCAAGTCTCAACATTGTTAATTATGAAAAATATAATATATGGTTATCATCCTTAAGAGGACTTTGCGGAATAAGCTATTAAACTAGAAATGTGTCCTGTTGTCACTCATGATATATTCCAAGGCTTTGCTTGTGTTTTTCTGCCTTCCCTTTGCCAGATTATTTAATCTATTGATCTCTAGAGATTCAGAATGTAATCTCTCCAGAGTATTAATGCAAAACTAGATTATCAAAGACTAAAGCAGTATAGTTTCACCACTGTTGCAATGATACAGAGCAGAAGTATTAAAGAAACAGATTTCTGTGGGTTTAATGACAGTTTGGACAGTAGTACCTAAATTATTTCATTGACTATGAAAGCAACAACTGCTAGACAAGTGTGGTAGCTTCATGTACTCAATATGGAGAGAAGGCACTACAAAAGCTGGATTCCTTCCACCTGTCAAAAATGGCCCAATAAAACATGAATAATTTTCTTTTGTTTAAAAACAAAGTAGTTTGCTCTTTATTTGCAATTCATACATGTGAAGCTTTACTTCCTGAACAGCAGTGTAGTAAAATATTCCAATCAAGCCACTTCTCCCAACTTCTGGACAAAACTTTAATAAAATTTAAAAATGCCCTCCACTAAATGCTTTATAAAGTAACCTTGCTACTCTGTCTCTGGCTAAACTTCTGAAGGGTTCTTTTTGATCCTCTTTTTACTGTCTTTTAGAAGAAAAACAGTAGAATGTTTCTGGAAGATCTGCACTTTAAGGCCACATTCCATAATGCTGAGTAGGATTCTTCATGCATTTTGGAAAACAAAGAGCTGAAAAAACATTGACAAGCAATGGAGCAAGGTTGGGACTATGATTGCTGTTAACTGACAGGCACTCCATAGTGGGATAAATACTATAGGAGTTACAAACATGCTCCCCAGGCTTCAAACTGCCAATGTGTGACCATTATCTGAATGTACAAGGAACAACACTGTGGGACACAAGAGTTTCTGTATGTTCTAGTATAGCTAGCAGCTTTGGGTTTAAACTTTGAAAATAGATTTAAAGGTGTTCTCCCAGTATGACTAAAACAGATATGTAATCTGAAGTGAGCTAGAGACAAATAGAGAAGAGCTGCAAAACTAAATTTTTATTTTTAACTTATAGAATGGAACCCCTCAGATATGCTTCATATGTTATCCTTTTAAAGAAGAGGTTTTACATATACTGATGAAAAATGTGAGAAGAAAATTCCTGCCAGGACTTTCTTCACTTTCTTTACAAAATGGAGGAAAAGACCTGTCCAAGTTGCCTCCAGATAACTTTTTGTTAAAAATATTGCACCTAAAAATATCGAATATTGAAGTGACAATATTTAGGGAAATGAACTCAGGCACAAATTTATTATTTATGATTTTCAGGTAATACAATAAGATAAAGGTTTCTAGAAATAGGAAAAGGTAAATATTTTAAGTGTATTGCATACTGCATTCATAAATATACTCCTTTGTATGTCTGTGTTGTACTCACACCCTGATAAACGCAATTCATCTTAGCAAATTTGACTGATACTCAAGCTTCCTATCTGGTTAGGACTGACATTTCCAAACAGTGTTTTGTGTTCCACTAGCCCAGATAACTATCTTAAGAAGAGACTGATTGCCTGAAAAATTTTCTTCCCATCAAGAATTGAGGAAACCTAGGACAACTTATTTGGACTAAACACCTGGAAGGCTATTGCTCCTTTTTTTTTCCTAAGTTTTAATAGTCATTATGAAATATTTGCAAAAGTATGCTTGCACACAAAAGAAAACTTCATTAAAAAAATACAAAGCATAATGAAGATGTGAGAGACTGGAGACACTGATTGATTACTGGCTCAAAACAACTAAAGGCTGTTGGCAGTAGCTGTATCTTTCTTTTCTTTCCGCTCTTTCTCTCTCTCTATTTCTTATTCTAATTTCCTCTTCTCGAAATCTGGGTAATTTAAAGTTGGATGGGATAGAGTTTTCTAAATAAATGTTTTGTGAAATGCTTTATTTTGACTGAATATTGCTTTAAAATTTGTCAAGTACCCTTATTTTATAAACTTTGCTAGTAAAGGTTTGTTGGTGTAACCTCCTGAGAACACTGTTGTGTTCTCCCTTGCTCTTGCCTCAGGCAATTGAAGTAACTAAATCCCCTTTAAGAAACTCAACAAGTAAGCTCGGGGCTTTACAGTAGGTTTTCTTGCTCTATTTCCCCTGTTTTCTGTGTTTTAGATGAGTATTTTCCAGTCTGTATATGCTGTGTTTTGCCCTCCATACCTTTACTAGCTTTTAGTTTTCTTTCTGATGTGATTCCATTTTTCTTCACATATTTCATAACATGTTCCTCTTCTTCTAGCCAGTCTCAGTCATACCATCTGTTTCCCTCCTGTGTTGCAGCTCTTCCCTAGTCTGTGTTTTTGTCATCCTGAGATGGATGCTAGGAATGGAAAATTTGAAACAGGTTCAAAAGGGTAATGTAATAGGATGTGCTGCTATCAGGTGTTATACTTGTAAATTCATGACAAATGACTTAATTTTGGGGAATCTTTATAGTAATCTCTTAAACTGCAACTATCCGAGGAGAAAGAATATTGCCAATTTACAATCTACATTTTAAACAGAGGTATTACATCAAGTTTAATCATTTATGTTCAGCCTCCATTAATTTATGCAGTTTGAACTATTTGAGATGCAAATAAAACAAGTGTGATGGTTAATACCAGTAATGTGACACTGGGAATTCTCTGAATTGCGGTTGAACTATTTCATGGCTCAGAAAAAGTGGACATTATACTTACTGCACATGGTAGTGTTAGTGAAGTAATAAATATTAAATCTGTCCCTGCAGGGAAAGAGGAGAGGTTTTATTAATATGAGTTAAGTACCTGAGGTTATTAAAGAGTTTTCTTCTTATCAACTTTGAGAAGCAGAGTTAAAATTAAAGTTGACATAGCAGCATTGAATCAAATTAAGGAAAGCCTTTCTGCTGAAGAAATTTCTAAATACTGGCAAGTTAGATTATTGTAGCAATACAAAAAATTCATCAGAATGGCTAAAGGACATCTATTTAAAATAAAACTAACATAGCTAAACATGAAGTACATAATGACAAAAAAAATGAAAAAGAAAAAATAGATTATAAACATACATTTTTAAATACCTAAGGAATATCAATATTCATTTACAATTTGAAATAGAAATAAAGCTTGAGATGCTACAATCACTTAAAAAAATGATTTGATATTATTAGATTTGAAGACCTGGTGATAACTTGGTCATTTTGCTGACGATGGAAAAGAAAACATAATATGTGTCTTAGCTTTGTAACTTCCTTGCCATTTTATTCTCATTTGCCATTTTTTTAACTACAGAGAAGTTTTTGAATAACAGGCATATATACTACCAAATGGGTACTGGTGGTTTGATATTGGTGAAATTTTGAACAAAACTTTAGTTACCATAAATTTATACAGGTAACCATTCAAAATGTAATCTTTTGAGGCTGCCTTCTATTTCTTTCCATTTATTATCCTATTTTATTCTCAAAGGTTTCTGGAGTTGGGTGTTTTGTCAGCTCCGTGCCTTCACTTCTTTAAATTTATTTTTGTCTCTGTCATCCTCTGGTTTTTCCTATTCTTTTGAAAGCAACCAAACCTTATCTTCCATTTTATGCATGCTAGAAAAATAAATGGCAATGAAGTCAAGGTGTGTCAAAATATATTTTTGGACCCTCAGCAATATGGCAGCCCATTAAAAACCCTTGCCAATGTCTCTGGAAGTGTTAATTGATAATAAGAATTGTTGTTGTTGTTGTTGTTGTTGTTATTATAAATGATTCTACATGAATAGGTAGAAATCTGAATAAATTCTATTTGCAGTCTCAATCAAATGTTTTTTTTTTTTTGCTTTCAGATTACTTATTGATGTCACTTGAGAAAATATTTTCATTCTCTAATGTTTGTGGAAAACAGTCATCTCCCAGTCTTCTGAAGCTCACTTTATAAACATATTTAGAAATCATAAAGAATATGCTTTCAGAGACAAAAAGAAAAAATGTCATGGGAAAATGGCACAAGGGTCTTAATACAAATATGCCAGCTTCACTTGCCATGTGGATGACTATAACCCAAACCTAATGTGTTTGTTTGTATACCTGTATCTTACTTCAGGCATGAATGTACAGATATAAAAGTTCCAGAAGTGGAGAACAGTTCAGTAGTGTATAAGTAGGATTCCTAGTTGTTTTATACCTCAGCATCTGTTTTCTGCCTGCAGAGAGGACATTCTAATTTTTCTGAGTTCTTCACAGCTACTTCATGGGAGAGCATTTTACTTTCATGGTAAGTTATTTATGCTACTTTTTTATTTATGATTGGTTTTCACTTTTAATTTTTTTTTGTTCCCCATTATTTTTTTCTTCCATTCTTTGCTGTATGTTTTTAAACCAGCTCATAGATTTCAAGCATTACGTTTTTCACTAGTAGTGGCAGATTTCTTCAAAGTACAGCCACAGTCAACTGCCTGTGATGTATAAAACATATTTTACCACTCAAGTTTGTGTTTAATCCACATGCCCAAGGAGAATGACTGACACATGAAGACATGACATTGAAACCTGAGGAGATTAAGACCTCTTGAGCATTGTGCACACTTTTTCTTTTTATGTTGACAGATCTATCAGAGGACAACACAACTCTTCATCTGTAACTGAGATTGCTAAGGGTACTACAGCAAAAAAATAGACTGGTGGAGATGCTGACTTCAGCGTATTTGCCTCAATGACAAAATGGTGAAGGCACAATCCTCCATCAGAACAAAGGTGTAGACTGTCAGGATCAAAGCAACACAGTTTCTTTTCTATATTTCTAGTTACACTATTTGCAGAATGGTGTACAAATATACAAGTATACTTATACAAGTAATTCTTGTAGATTGTTAACAAAGCAGATATTGGGGCATCCTTCTTCAGGTGATTCTTGTAGAGTAGTAGTGCTTTTAGTGACAGCTAGACTAAACCATGCAGTTTCTTCTTTGTTCAGAGATACTCTGTGTAACTGGTTACGCAGTCCCTCCTTCTTTTATATCAAGAGCCATAAGGATCTGAAGAATCTGTGCTTGAGAGGGCTTTTGAAGGACATTTCCCTCTCTTCAATGAGAAGAAATTTGGAAGCATACTGTCCTCGTTTTGATTGGGATAGACTTGAATTTCTTCCTAGTAGTTGATATAATGCCATGTTTTGGATTTAGGACGTGAATAATGTTGATAATAAACTGATGTTTTAGTTATGCTAAGTCAAGGGTTTTTCAGCTTCTTATACTGCAAGCTGCTCTGCCAGAGAGAAGGCTGGGGGTCCACAAGCAGCTGGGAGGGGACACAGTCAGGACAGCTGACCCAGACCAGCCAAAGGGATATTCCGTACTATATGGTGTGATGTTGAACAGAAAAAACCATCAAACCTGTGAGCAATTGGCAAGGGGGTGGGAGCTACTGCTCAGGGCTGGACTGGGCATCTGTCAGCAGGTGGTGGGCAATAGCACTGTGCATAATTTGTTTTGTGTATTCTTTTATCATTATTATTTTCTGTTCCTTTTTCATCCTAATAAACTGCATTTATCTTAACCACTAACTTTGACTTTTTTCCAATTTTCTCTCCTATCCCACTGTGAGGGAGTGAATGAATGGATGTGTGGTTTTTAGCTGCCTGCCAGGTTAAACCACAACATATAGATATGGAAGTACACAGTGGATGCAGCCAGATCAACTCTCACCACTCCAAAACAACCCATCCAAACCCCTCTTTCTCCAGATATATATTTGTGTGTGATATGCCCTATCATATGTACATAAACTGTATGGTGCATTTCATAGACCAGTCCCAGGTAAGTTATCCACCTTTAAATTACTTGCCATCTCCCTATGCCGGGTATTAAAAAAAATCAAACCAAACCAAACCAAAAGAAACCCACAAAGCAAAATAAAAATTTAAAAAAAAAAAACAACACCTAAACCATAAACCCAAACCCTAAAGAAAAAAAATGCCCAAACTTTCCAAAACACATTAGTAAAACTCTATGACTGGATGTATTTATTTATTTATTAAACGAATACTGTTTTCTTCCATGTTCACCACATCTGTGATTCTGAACTGACCTGTTTTCTCTAAGTCATGAGACCTTTAGGACATGCCATGGCTCAAAGTAGCACAGTATCACTTGCAAAAAGCAATGTTCATCCCTTGGGTGGATTGATTTTTGATCTTGGCAGTAAGTCTGATAAAGATAGATTTCTTCTTGGATGTTCGGGGTTACAGGCATGATAATTCATAAGGTCAAAGGTTTCTGACCTGGTCTTTGTAGAAATTGTTTTCAGTGTAGACCACAATCCTTTATTTCTGTCTTTGTCCAAAGTTTTGCCTTTCTTATTTTATTGTAAAAGTAAATGTCATTAATAGAAATTAAGTAGAATAACATTTTTCTTTTATGCATATGCTCATTATAATTATCTACAATACACTTGACAGTTGAAGGATGATATATTGATTTCTTTTCTAATTTCAGCTGTAAAATTACCCAAGCAGCTGGCTGGATAAGCATTTTCAGATTCAAGATGGGTTGCCTTTATGAGATAAATGGATTTTCTTTTTCTCTCTGAGAAGACTACTGTTCAGAAAAAGTTAATAACATGCTACAGCAGCATGTGTATAGCTTTTCAACATTACTGTATATGTCTGACTAAATTAAAATGAACTGTATTAAGACAAAACCCCATTGTTTTATATTCAGTCCTGGATACTACTCACAAAATTTTGTATACATTTTTTTTTACTTTCCAAAGGTTAAAAAGATTTTATAAATTAATGTAACGTAACAGGGTATTTGAAACAGTTGTTAGACCTTAAAGAAGGAGTGTGCAAATAATTGTAATTCTTAACTTCAGCAGAAGGTCGTAAGACAGGACATTTTGGACTCTGTTTTGGTTTCTAAAACAATTTTGCCACATGGATTTTACCACAAGTATTGAGTTAGGATTCATCATACCTAAATTTAGCTCTAAAAGTTTAGATATCTAATACAGACTGCCTTTCTATTCCAAGGAGAAAGACTTGTATTCTGGACAGTAACTTGTTTTAGCATGAGGAAATAATCTAAACAGATTACTTAAGTATGTTGTAGTAAACACAGTTACTATTACAGTTGCAGCCTACTTTTCATGGGTTCTGACAAGAAGGAATTAAATAGTGCTCTTCATTCTGTAGATTTCCAAATAACCTGTAGATAAGCAATAATTTGACAACTAGTTGTGATAACTGATTGCCTTTGTAGGATGTATTGGCCCAGAAAATAAAGAAAGACTGTATCTCTGCCTCCTCTGTCCTTTAAATTCTGAACATTTAATACTTCCATTCAGGAAAAAGATATTCTACATATTACAAAATCAATTTCTGTACTTGAGGGCCAAGGACTGGTGTCAAAAAGTCTTGCTTTAGATTAAGTAGAATCCAAACTGTAACAGCTGAAAACATCTACTGAAAATTAGTCTTGATTGTGTTAGTCTAGATGGGACTCAAATGCACTCCCAGCAGAGCAAGGTTGATTTTACTTCTATCGTTTCTGAGAAGCATTAATATCTCCTGTAATAAAAATGGTTCTTTTTTCAAGAATGCAAGTCTGTATCAGTCAGTACATTGAAAAGGCACTGTCATGGGGAATTAGAAGATGAACTTAGTAGTGCAGAAATCCTTAAAAATATGGTACTGATAATTAATTTGTTTTTTAGTGGAGAGACTAAAGATTATAAGCCAAAATCTTGTGTAAAGATGCCATATGCATTTGTCAACTTGGTACCTCTTTCTTCCATTTAGACAGACACCAAGTATTGAATCAATATTTATTTGGTGCTTCTGCTCACACACATACATACATTTTGTTGAGAACAGGATGGCATAAGTCAGCATTTCATAGACCTTTACTTTTAAATTATATTTATTTAATTAATATTTATTAATATTTAAATAATATTTATTTAAATAAATTACAATTATTATGACCTCACACCAATTTCAGCCAATCTTGCTCTAAGAATAACCCCAAATATATTGCCTATATTTAAAGGAAGGCAACAGTCCTCCTAGACACATAAAAAATGTGGCTTCAGTTGAAAGAACAATTGTGCCTTAGATACAGAATTTCAAAATAATATCATACCAAGAAACTCTGTAGCATTACATTACCACTATGACTGAAAAATCTTGCTGTGAACTGTATTTCCCAGATAAGTTTACAACAATCCCCAAATTTACCTCAATGTTTTGCGTCAGATTTTGAAACTAGCATTGTTATAGTGAAGGGAAAGCAGAAATTTACCAACTACTGCTAATTAAACAAAAAACCAACCAAAGAGAAACAATGAACTGTTCACTGAGAAAGACTTCTGTCTTAAAAAATGTATTGTCCATATTAGATTCTATTTCCCTCATAGCAGTCTATGTCTCATATCTTGGATCACAGTTTTTTGTGGCAAGTTTGTTATTTTGCAGTTGTCAGACTGAAGTTGTTTTCAATGCGAATGTTTTCTCATCCATATGATCAGTGTGTCCCATGTCCCACTCTTGCCCTCCAGTGCCATTTAACAAAGAACTAGCAGGTAGATGTGATCTCATTACCCTGAAAAACTCCATAAAGTCTTTTTTTTTTATTCTGAACTATGTTCTATTTAAATTAAGGTTGTGGTTTTTTTCTCTTTAGGTCCCTGCCAAACACCGGATTCAGTTTTAACATCCTGTTCAGTATTTCCTAGGTCTGTGTCTTTTTTTAGGTAAAGATGATGCACACAGGAGACTTGCAAGCTAAAAATTGAGCACAATAGTCAAAACTATTTTTAAATCATTTCCCTGATGGTACTATATATATCTTTGTGTCCGTGTGTTTCTCTTTCCTCTTCCTCTCTTTTTGTATGAACATTTACAGATGAGTCTTAAAGGAATAATTTTAAATACTTTGTAAAGTAAGACATGAATTAGAGAGGACACTAATGGTTTTTTTTGGTCTCCAGAAAAAAGGCACTGACTTTGAAACAGAGAATTTAAACCCTTTTATTTAGATACTACAGTTTTATCTGAGAAACAAAAGGCTGCTGTAAGTCTCTCTTAACAGTGGAATTGGTGGTCTTATAGCAAACTTCTTGCACTCCTGACAACATGCAATAAAAATCATAAAACAGTACCGTAACTATGCAGTAACAGATCATTTCTGAAACCTTGCAAAACAGCTGAAAATGGAAACAGACTTTTAAAAACTCTTTCTTTTCAAAGTTATTTTATTTAGTCATAAGTTACTTGTAACAGCTTCCCAGTGTGAGTCACACACACATTCCTTCTTTCTTGATACTTCTGACTGTATCAAAGAACCTAATTTAAACCCTCCTCTCAAATTCATATAATTGTACCAAAGAGCACCTTACACCATGAAGAATGTTAGGGGAGCT
Source organism: Manacus vitellinus (assembly GCF_001715985.3). Taxonomy (NCBI): domain Eukaryota; kingdom Metazoa; phylum Chordata; class Aves; order Passeriformes; family Pipridae; genus Manacus; species Manacus vitellinus. The sequence goes on along the minus strand of NW_021938895.1, from coordinate 10,025,651 downwards.
GCCAAATTTCCCAAAACCCTGAATCTGGCAATTCCTTCTGCCTGAGTGCTGGAGGCTATGTCAGTGAACAAAGGAGGGGCAACAAACGTGATTTACCTGGACTTCTGTAAAGCTTTTGGCTCCCCACAACATCCTTCTCTCTAAATTGGACAGATATTGATTTTTGAGGTGGACTGTTTGGAGGATTAGGGATTGGTTGAATGCTCGCATCAAGAGTCCACGGCCTAATGTCCACATGGAGATCAGTGACAAATGGTGTCCAGTGCTATTCAATGTCTTCACCAGTAACATAGTACACTCTCAACAAGTTTCCAGGTTACACCGAGGTGAGTGGTGTGCTTGACATCCTTGAAGCCATCCAGGTGGATCTGGACAAGCTTGAGAAGTGGGCCCATGGGAATCTAATGACGTTCAATGAAGGGCAGGGTGAGAACCTGAGTCTGGGTCAGGGCAACACCCAGTATCAATACAGGCTGGGAGATGAAGGCATAGGAGGATAGCCCAGCTGAGAAGGACCTGGGGGTGCTGGTGGATGAGAGGCTGGAAATGAGCCAGCACTGTGAGCTTGCAGCACAGAAAGCCAAATGTGTCCTGGGCTGCATCAAAAGCAGTGTGGGTAGCAGGTCGAGGGAGATGATTCTAACCCTCTACTCTGCTTTCATGGGATGTCACCTGCAGTGCTGCACCCAGCTCTGGGGTCCTGAGCACAGGAAAGACATGGATCTGCTGGAGCTGGTCCAGAGGGGGACCATAAAAATGATTAGAGGGATGGAGCACCTCTCCTGCGACAAAAGGCTGAGAGAATTGGGGTTGTTCAGCCTGAAAAAGAGAAGGTTTTGCTGTGATCTTTTAGTGTCTAAAGGGGACCTGTAAGAAAGATGGGGACAGACTTTTTAACAGGGCCTGTTACAATAGGACAAGGGGTAATATTTTAAACTAAAAGAGGATTTAGACCAGGAATAAAATTCTTACAATAAGGGTGGTGGAACACTGGCACAGGTTGCCCAGAGAGGTGGCAGATTCCCTATCTCTGGAAACATTTGAAGTCAGGTTGGATGGGGCCCTGAGCAACCTGATCTGGTTAAAAATGTTCTTGCTCACTGCAGGAGTGTTGGAGTAAGTGACTTTCAAAGGTCCCTTCCAACCAAACCATTCTATGATTTTATGTTAGAGATTTAAGAATTTCTCTGTATTAATTTTTGCATGAAGTGGACTTTGTCTCTTTGCCAAAAAAAGCAGTAAATTAAATAACAATAATAATAATAATGGTGGAATAACCATTCAGACTTTTGAACTATTTAAATGATTGCTTACTTTCCATTGAATCTTAAAATTAAATTAGAAATTAAAATTAAATTTTTTTGCCACTGAATCCTGCATTTTTTTTTCTGGTAGACAGGAAAGCTTGTGATGCTACAACAAAGCTAAGTGCAAAGTGAAATTTTTATGGATACATAATACATCTTTTGATAGACTATGACAGCACAAAATTTCCCACTAGAAAAAACAGGCTAATCTGTGAAAAGTGTATTTTTAAGAATCCTGTCAGAGTCTATCTACAAACCTAGTAATTGAAGTAGTTGGGCTTGCACAAATATAGTCAACTAGGGCTTGTTTTTGGAGGCAAAACTTAGGAAATAACTCTGCTGATGGACACCATGAGACAAAAATCAAATCCTTCATACATAAAGTCTGTTAGCACAGCAGGGCTAAAATTAAAAAAAAAAAAATCATTCTTGTCACTAAGCAGATAAGAGATGAAGAGTAGATTTATTGATTAAGAAGGTGACAGGCACTTTCCAGATTATAATGTCACTCTAACCAATGTCTCAATACTGATTTTCCAAGGAGATTCTAATGAAACAGAAGCCTCCAGGAAAAACTATTTCAGATATGAAAAGGATTTTTAAAAAGAATATTAAGAATTCTAATCACTATTTAGTCCTCTAGTAATATCAGATATGCAAAGTTTAAAAAAATCCCCATCTAGCTATATTGACAACTGTTATCTATGATAATATTCCCTCAGATGCTTCGTTTGTGCTTTAACAGTTTACGTAACAATATATTTGTTTTTATCAGTATAATTTTAAAGGGTTGTAGAGTGTACATTTTTCTTTTCTGTCTGTTTTCATATTATCTAGTTAATGGCTTTGATTAAAATGGCTAACGTATTTAGGTGGTAGTGATTAAGATTTTTTTTTCCATTCTATACCTTATCACAACTTTAATGGGTTTTTGGACAAAGTACAATGGGATCTGACAAAAGTATAATGCCTGAATGCTTAGCAGCATGAAACAACAGCCCAATTTGAGTACAATGTACCAATTCACAATAACAAAAATAAGCCTTAGTCCATACCCTCCAGCAGTTCTCTGTGTATTTTGAATGGTTCACCACAAGTCTAAAATAGTCATACTTATAGAATTAAAGAAATACTGCAAACAGATTTCAAATGTTCTTTACTGGAAATATTTCTAAAGTTGCCAGAAACAGTAATCAGTAATAGGTCTGTCCTTATGAACTATTTTATTAACCTATTTTTGCTTATTTTCTTAATTAATTTTAAAGAAATATACACATTTTTAAGAACTTTACTTTTTAATTTTGCAGATATTCTTCTCCCAAATACAAACATCCTCCCTTTCACCTTTTCCTACATTTGGGCCTGATCAGTGCTAGAAAAAAAAAATTATGCTCAAAATTTTCATTTACATTTAAATTAAATCATTAAAACATGGACATACTCATTTTAGACCTCAAAAGCAATAAATGAACAATTTTTTTAGCTTCTGCAAAATCAAACATTAAAATAATAAAACATAACTTTAAAGGGAGAATAGGTTATTTCACAGCAACCTATTTAATTCAGTAGTTGTAAAAAAGAACAGAGTCTCAGCTGAGATAAAATAAACAAAAATTGCATGATTAGGTGAGCCTGATAGAGAAAATACTTTTCTATTTTACTTTTGAAGACAGAAAGTGCATAATAATTTTAATCGAAATGTGGTGAGATAAAGGTTCTGAGATAGCCCTTCTCAGAATGGCTTTAATTTCTGTAATACTTAATGACATTTTGAAAATAAAAATGTTCTTTAATATGTTTCACCTGTAAATCTGAAATAAGGAGGAGGAATATGATATTTTCACCTTTAGCCAACTGATGAAATGGAAGTTTATGAGCCAGAAAGATCTACAGGGGTTTTAACATTAAAATGTACTTGATTTTAGAGAAAGAAAAAAAAATTAAAAAAAAAGCAGCCTTCATTGTTATGATCTTGGAATCATTTCAGATGCATAAGTTGTATTTCAGACTGGGAATTATCTTTTTGTACTTTAGACTATACATTCTATTTTGAATGTGGCACACTGGCAAAATTCTTGTACGTAGTACTTAACCAAACTTGAGAACCCTTGTTTAATTTAACACAACCACCCATGCATATTGGTCACAAAAACCCCATTCAGTGATACAGGCTGGGGGCACAGGGGATGAAAAGTGGCCCAGTGGAAAGGGACCTGAGAGTGCTGGTCAACAACTGCTGAATATGAGCCATTGTGTGTGTGTGCCCAGGAAGACAAGAAAACCAATGGCATCCTGCTTTGTATCAGCAATAGTGTGGCCAGCAGGATCAGGGAAGTGGTTGTCCCTCTGCACTTGGCACCGGTGAGGCCACATCTCGAATCCTGTGTTCTGTTCTGGGCCTCTCAAAGACACTGAGATGCTGGAATGAGTGCAGAGAAGGACAACAGAGCTAGTGAAGGATCTAGAGAGTATGAGGATCTAGAGTCCTATGACAGAGCTGAGGGTATTTAGCCTGGAGAAAAAGAGGCTCAGGAGAGACCTTATCACTCTCTACAACTACCTGAAAGGAGATTGTAGCAAGATGAGGGTCAGTCTCTTCTGCCAGGCAACAAGTGACAGGATGAAAGGACATAGTCTCAAACTGCATCAAGGAAGGTTCAGGCTGGACATCAGGAAGAATTTCTTCACAGAAAGGGTTGCTAAGCATTTCAATGGGCTGGTGAAGTCACCCTCCCTGGAGGTGTTCAAGAAACGATGGGATGTGGCACTTAGTAGTGGTGATCAGTCAAAAGTTGGAAACGATCTTAGAGGTCCTTTCCAACCTGAGGGATTATGTGATTCTGTGTTTCTATGATTCTGTCACTAGAATACCTTGCACTAAGAGATGACAATTCTTTCACACTTTTAAATCTATCCTTTAATGGATAATAATAATGTTTGTCTGATAAAGCAGATGAGTTGGTAAAGAAAGGATGTATCATTGATTATTAATGGAGAAGAGAGATAAGAAATGATATCAGAAGCAGAAAGCTTGCAAAACAAAAATCAAATGGTAAAGTCTCCAAGATGGGAGAGGGAAATCCCAGACCTCCAGATTGCTACCATCAACGTAACAAGAGATTGATATGGTATCAAGAAGGTTTGTTTGAACTAGGGAAAACCAGCTGAAACATGCACAGAAGTTTTCAATTGTCATGTGCTCTTGAATGTTTATGAATCCAGTTCTCCATAGAAGTGATGCTTTGAGGAAGTGTCCACTTAATCTACTGATGAGTTGTAAAAAGCCTTGAAACTTTAGATTAACCAAGACATGAGGACAATTTTTTTTTTTTTTTTTGTGAAAGTTACTGCTCTAAAGCCAGTGTGGCTCAAAGGCTGGTGCACTGCCACCTACTTCTGTCACAAAAACTTTGCAATCACATGTCCTAGTGTCACAAAATCCACGAAAAACAGTCAAGAAAGTGCTAAGAGGTTTCAACTCTACAAATAACTGAATGTCAAATGCTTTATAACTTTGTAGTAAAAGCAATGATCTTATTAAATTTTCCAATGAGAATTCAATCTTGCTCTTTTTGAAGTCAATTAAAAATCTCATTAATTCCTGAGAAAGCCTATTTATTACAGAAATCATTTTGTGTAACTTATATTTTTATGTCACCTCTCCACACTTTCTTCAACGTAATCCTAAAATTCCGTTAAGTGCTTAAACCCACAAATCGTCTTGAATTCCTATAATCTTTCATCACACACACATATATACAGATAATTGCTTTTCAAGATAGTTATTTTATCTCAGACCTTTTTGCAGAGGATTACTGTGTTTTCCTTAAAGCATTATGCTAAAAATCCTCATTTCTACTTCCATATTTTGATACTTATTATTTGAAGGTAGTTAGGAAGATGATATCAAATTCTTTTAGCTCAACTCACTCTTTATCAGTTTTATTACTTACTCTTTATCAAACTTACTCTTGTCAATCTGTCTCTCAAGCTTGCTTTGTATATCCTAAAGGATTCATGTTTATCACGTTCTGCCTATGAGGCCTACTTGGTATTTAGCAATAAAAGGTTCCATTGTCAGTTGCTTATAGCTTTTTCAATAATTTAATTCTCTAGGTTGGTATTCTTTACACTTGCTTCAGAATTAATATCTTTCAGAAAAAAAAATTGATTTGTTCCCAACTAGGTCTATTTGGCATGTCAATCATGTGGAAAAAAATAACATTTAGTGATAAAAAATACATGATAATTCACATAGAGAAGAGGAAGATTCATTTATATATCGTTATCCTTTACTCATTTAGTGCCAAAAGCATTTTAGAACTGTAAAAATATAATTAAATTTATGAGTCTTGAAGTATATCTACAAAATTTGAGCCACAGACACAGAAATCCCACAGAACAGGAATGAGAGCAAGCAGTCTTCATCCTGAGAAGTTTGAGGTTGTATATGCAACCTTTAATTTTAATATTGTATGTTTTTGTAAGAGTATTTGTCTCTGTGTGTGGAATGTCAACATCAGGAAATCCATTACTTTGATGCTGGTCAAACTAGAACTCGTTCCTAGTGAAAGACAATTTGAATGCACTTTACCCTGCAAGTTGTGTCTTTCTCCTTCGCCTGTTCTGAGATGAGACAGTAATGAGACTCTGTCTTGTAATAGGTGGCACTGCTCGATGTTTAAGAGTAGGGCTAAGCAAAGACTGGACAAATCTGATTTAATTTTAGTGTTATTATTCTGAGTACTGATCATAGGTTAGCCAAGAGTGAAGACTGATGTGCTTTCCTGAGGTTTTTCTGCAAATATCATGTGCGCAAATATTAAGATTTGAATTTTTACTACTCTTTTAATGTTCCTGGTATGGTACCTTTGGCATCTCGTTCTTTTTCTGTTGCTGTTCTTTTGTCATCTGGATATTTTTTTCTGGAAAAAAATAATTTGTTTATTTCATGCATACACATAACATCAGTCAAAATCATTTGTTACAGATGATGTTAAAGTGACATGGTTTGTGCACACTCAAGTATGCCTCCTCCATCACTAATTCAATCAAATATAAATGCTTTCTAGGGTACAGTTCAATTTTTTTTTATCAATTTAGTCTCTGTGTAGATAGTCATCAGTGGTATTGCTCTTTGTCTAACATTTTGTTTCACCACTTAGGATGCTCTATATGAGAAATGTTGAAACAGGAAAAGCTGCAAAAAAAGAACAGGGAAGCAAGGTTTGTAAATGAGTTCCAATACCAAAATACATACTTCAGGGCAATAAGAAACATAAAAGTTAATAAGAGTTTTAAATAGTTCAAATTTTCGTTAATTTGTTATTTTTAAATTATTTGTTAATTGCAAGTTGTTAGAATTAAAAAAGGCTCTCCAGAAATAGTATGAGTCATCTAGATTTAACATTGAGACAATGCCTCTATTGGCCTTACATGGCAAGGTTTTGGTAGTGGGAAACTGCAGAGGTTAATTCTGTGAGAAGATGCCAAAAGCTGTCTCCATGTTGGACAGAGACATTTCCAGTCAGCTACAAGACAGACGTGCTGCTGGACAGACCTGAGCCAGTCAGAGATATTAGTAGTGTCTCTGTGATAATATATATAAGAAAACGTTAAATAGCTATGCAGCAACATCTGAGAGAGAGCAGTGAGAGTATGTGAGAGAAACAACCCTGCAAACACCAAGATCAGCGAAGAAGGAGTGGAAGGAGGTGCTCCAGATACCAGAGCAGAGATTTTCCTGCAGCCCATGGTAACACAGGTTGTTCTGCTGAAGATCATGAAGGACCCCACGGTGGAGCAAGTGGTTCTAAACTGAATTAAGGTGTTACCCCATGGAAAGCCCACATGAGAACAGGCTCCTAGCAGGACCTGTGACCCCACAGAGAGGAGCCCTCAGTGCAGTGGGTCTCCTGACAGGCCCTATTGTCCTGTGGATGACCCACACTGGATTAGTCTGCTCCTGAAGGACTGCATTCCATGGAAAGGACACGCACTGGAGCAGTTCCGAAAGAACTGAAGCCCATAGGAAGGACACACATTGGAGAAGGCCACGAAGGATTGTCTCACATGAGAGACACTCCACATCGGAACAGGGGAAGAACATGAGAGGGAAGGAGCAGCAAAAACAACATGTGATGAACTGACCGCAACATCCATTCCCTGTCCCTCCTACACTGTTTGGGAGAAGGAGGCAGAGAAGTCAAGAGTGAAGTTGAGCCCAGGAAGAAAGCAGATTGGAAGTGAAAGTGGTTTTTAGATTTGTTCTTATTTCTCATTATCTTGTTCTGTTTGATTGGTAATAAATTGTTTATCGCAAACTGAGTTTGTTTTGCCTGTGACAGTAACTGCTCCCTGTCCTTATCTCAACCCACAAACATTTTGTTATACTTTTCTCCTTTATCCTGTTGAGGAGAGGGAGTGATAGGTTGGTAGGCGCTTGGAGGCCAGTGAAGGTCAATCCATCACCCTCCATCTCTGCATCTTCTCTCCTATACTGAAGATTAAAGAAGTCCTTTTCCTCTCATCACACATTCCTCAACCCCATGTAAAGGACATGTAAAACAGAATAAAGGTGTGAAGTGCTTCTTAGTATTTTTAGTTGTTTCTTTAAAAACAAGAATCAGAGATTTTACAAAATCAAATACCTCCTTCTTGGACACATTTTTCATCCTGTATTTTCAGATGATGTGAAGATCATAGCTGTTTCCTGGAGGCTGTAATTTCCTTTCCCTTGTCTTTTTTTCAGTTTCAAAACTTAATTGCCTACAGAACTCAAGGAGGTGGGGGAATAGGAGGGACAGGGAAGTGAGGTGGGGGAAAAAAAGAGGAAAAGAAGAAAAAGAAACTTGACTTCATTTAAATATTATCTTAAGAAATAAATGCCAGGAAATAAATGTTTGTAGGTTTGGTTTTCTGAAGTCAGCAAATATCATAATTAACATCACTATTCATCTTCAGCTTAATGCCAGTGTTTTCATAAATTTTGAAAAACTCTTTAGTAATATGGACATATTTTAATAAGAACACTTTCTCATCTGGGCAAATACAATAGTCATTTGTGAGCCAGAAGTCAGCCAATATAATAAGCACTCACAGGGCTATTTGTCAGGGACTTGAGGGCCCTTCCAAACCTTACTGGCCCTGACCATAGGGATAGGGAACCCTAACATTAGCAAACATGAGCTGGACTCTGCTCAATCTTGCTTTCTGCTGTCCCAGCTGATCTTCCAAGATGGATCTTGGACCAGTGTTATAGGTCACATTGTGTTCGCTCTTTGGATGTATCTTATGCTGCTCCTGAATGGATGGACCAAAGACATGGCTCATTTCCTTGCCTTCTCTGTGATTGTAAGTAAAACTTGTCACTGTCATCAACCTGGTCTTGCTCAGATACTGCAGAACGGTGCCCAGGTCACTGCCCTGCCTGTCACCCTTACGTCCTGATGCATCTCCCTCTATTCCTCATGGAATCATATATATATAGCTGGAATTACGTGAACTTTAAGATTTCTTCCAGCAAAAACTATTCTGTGATTCTATGTTCTACTATGGTGTAATCTTTTCCAGGCAAGTTTTACAATCCTCTTCCTTGAAAATTTCAAGACCCAGCAAGATAAAGCCCTGAGCAGCCTGGTCTAATCTCATAAATGACCCTGCTTTGAGCAGGAGGATGAGTTGGAGACTTCCTGAAGTTTTTTCTGACCCAAATTATTCTTGATTTTATGATTCTAAAAAGAAGTCCAAACCATCGTGAGAGAGTGATTAAAAAAGCAAGAAAAATTTTTCAGTACTACAAAAACTAGCTGACAGTGAGTTTCCGCCTACCTTTTCCTGTATGATGTGGTTACCCGAAATGATTTTTTACTTTGTTTCTTTTTACAACACTCTAAGTACTGTCACATTTAGTAGTTCTGGACTGTGAGTAGGAGAGCCATGGAAACCAGACTTCAATGCATTTTGAAGCAATTAACTTGTTAGAACATTTTGTGCTGCTGAGTTCTGTGGTCAGATCTAAACAAAGGTAACCTTAAAACCCACAAAACATGCAGGGTGAATGATCCCTGAATGATATGTGCCCTTTCTAATGTTATCTTTATTTTAAATGCTGGGTTTTTTCTGTCTCATGAACTACTACCATTTAGAAAACATTGTCTTTCTTGAAATTACTCAGGTATGCTTGTATCTTCCTTATTTAAACACTGCAAAAAATTAAAATGAAGTAAAAAGATATCCAGTTTTTGTTATTAGGTGTTTAATAATGAGACATTGATTAATCAATTGTTTAATTTCAGCTATTTAGAGGCACATACCTTCCTCTAACTGCAGTTGAAAAGAATAAATTTTTTAAAATCAAGTCATTAAAACTTTGGCAATTTTACCCCTATCCAGTTTATAAAACTTTTCTTTATCCCTGCTTTAGCCTTAGCTTTTTCTTCACTTTTACATCAGCAAAGATCAATGTCATTGTAACCAACAGTGAATAACCAACAATAAATAATCAACATTATTTAGTTTCATCTGCTGAGAGGTCCTTTGGCTTCATTCCTTTTGCTCATCAACTGCAATTACTGCACAGCACTGAATGTTAAGATCAAGCTTTTTTCTCTGTGCCACTTAAATGGGACTGAAAGGAAGCACAAGTCTATAGCCTTTATTAGCAGGTACAGCTGTTTCATACTTTTTTTTTCCTCATCAGAGGTGAAGTGACCTAATCACTTAAGCTAGTCAACACAACAATTTTTAAGAGGTCAGAGAAAAAAATAAAATTAAACATAGGAAAGACTTTTTAATTTATACATATATTCACTATTCTCCAAAAAATCAATTTTCCCCTTCTCTTAGGAAAATATAGAAGGTAGCTTTCCTTTCCCAAAAGCAGTCTTCTACCACTACTGATTTTGCTGTATCTGTCCTAATTCTCTAGTCAGCTGGACACCAAGTTGTACCATACCTGCTTTCATAATCTGACTTTTTCATGCCTAGCTGCACCCCATATAAGACATCCATTGATACTCCACATACCTATTTTTTACCAGTTATCTGTACTTGCAATGGTTTTTCAGATTCATTTCTTTCCCTTAAGAATAGCTTATTGAAGATACAAGATCCTTAATGATGATTTGTGATTCCCTTCCAAGAGATTAACAACCAATCTTTTATGACCCTGTTTCACAGATCTATGTGCAATCTTCATGACCTTGTCAGTGTTTGTTTTCTCCTTTTACAGAGGTGTTTTCTTTAAAACTACCTATCCCCATTGTAAATTCAGTTCAATTTATTATGGAGCATAAACTAGGGAAAGAAATCCTGAACTTCTGTCATGGTCTTGATGGCCACTTTTCTATCTCATTCCGGTGTATATCTATATTTTCTATATATTGAGTCTACAGAATCTACAGCGCCTACAAGCCTACAGAAAGGGGCATCAGCTTTTGCTGATCCATAGTCTGTTGACCATGATGTTGCTGCCAGTGTATGGGTGGCCCCGTGATCTTTCAGTTATAGCAGAGTTTTAACTCTCGTGATGAGTGAGTGTAGTGGGACATTCACAGGCTGTGTGCTGTGCACCACTTCTGATGCAGATGACCACTGTTTTACAGAACATGCACGAAACAGGACATACTGTGACCAATTTTGAAGTAACTATTCTCTCTCTATGACTAAGGCTATGGCCAAAATAAGAACATTTTACTCTTTCAAAAAAACAAAGCAAATGAAATCAACCAAACAAAAATAAATAGACAAAAATGCAGCCACTGACAAAGAAACTGTCCAGACTGTGATGTATAGGCTACAATATGGCTGAAATACAGTTAAACTAGTAACACAAAACTGAAAGTGAAACAAAGCAAGAAATTCCACGGATGTGGAAAACTGCCAGTATGGCTGCAGAGTTTGATATGGACTCACTGAGGTCAAGTATCGATTTGCAACTGCAGCACTTCCTTGATGAGAAAATCTATTTAATATGTGCATATGCTTTCAGGTAGTAGAGATTATTGATATGTCTTTTTTAACTATTGAACCTCATGTGAACAGTACATAAGAAATGTCAGGCAATGATTGCATTTGTCTTTTTAGTTATGTATTATCTGTTTCAGCAATAATTTTTTTTCTGTATTCTGAAGTGTTTGTACTGTTGGGGTGAGGCAGTTAGAAAGTCTTCCTTAAAATTCTCTGGAAATGGGGAGTGTTGAAGATTCAGGCAATGAAAAAGTTACAAACTGCAGAGAAATGCATTGAACACAAACTTCCATAGGTTATTTCTGGGACTGTGTATACATTCCATAGTTCGTGAATGTTATGCTGTTTTAAAATATTTTTTTAATAAATAGATGAATATTTTTGATAATATTTTTACGTGGTGCCTGATTTTTATTATATTTTTCTCTTTTTTATTATTTATATTGAAACTATAAATGGTTTTTAATGGTGAAGTTTTCTTATTTATTGTTGTTACCTACTGAAGAATTTAAATCTCTTTTTAGAACTTCAGCAGTACTGAAACTTACATTAAGAGTATGCATATTTTTAATGGTGGATGAAAACACGTTTATGAATTTTTTAAAAATTGTACATTGGCAAACACCAGTAAGGACACATCATATAGAGCTCAATTGTGGAACTTAAAATGCTCTCAAAGCATGTCAAATATTGTGTGTATTAAATCCTCACTGTGAACAACCATGTCAAATTTGGCCTATTGCAACTTCACGGGGGTTGAACAAGGTGGTTTTTGTACAAACAATAAAAAGACTCTAGAAACTAGGTTAGAAATTATACTAACTTCTGACTAACCAAACACAATAACCCTGTGTAGATGAGCAAAATTCAGTGATTTGGTGTTGTTTGGAAATGTAAACAGCAGTGTTCTAATATAAAAGCTTTTATTTCAGTGTTTTTGTAGATATTATGTTCCCCTACAGATACAAATTCTATTCATGCACAGACAAGCATTTCAGACAATTTACGTAAGAATGACTTAATGATAAAAAAATAACATTCTTTAGTGAGTTCTAGATTATTTTTTCTCACTCTATCCCAGAGCAACTCCAACTTTTTTTCCCCCCATTTCTGCATATCCAGTGCAACATTAAAACAAAAAAAAAAAGCACCATCTTAGTGTTAGCACTTAATAATTCTTTAACATATGATATCCCCAGGAAACTCATGCAGACGTTTATGGCTTGTTCCATTAGAAGCAGAATATGAAAACCTGCCATCTCTGAGATAATACAAAATTCTAGTGGAGTATAAAATTTCCATATGCACTCTCTTCTGTGTATGTTTATACATGCACAAACACATTCACAGAAATGAATTTATATATATCAATACAGACTGCAACAACATAATCAGATTATATAAAATTCCATATGCCAGTAACGCTGTTGACAAACTGTAGAATATGAGACATCAACACTTTTGGATTGCTCTTAGCTCTCTGTGAACATCAGAATGAATCTGTAGTACCTTACATTCTTTTGATATTTGTAGAATATTCCCAAAATAGTGCATACTGGGAGAACAGGGAAAATTTGGACTACCCTATGTGACATTGATATTTTAATATCTTGATGAATTAGTAATATTATTTAATTTTAAAAACTTTTTCTACAAGGTTCTATCAAGAAATTTAACACTGACATATAAGTAGTGATAAAGGATAATTTTCAAAGAGTTTACTAAATTCTACTAACTTCATGCTACAACTACTAAAACATCTACATTCAAAAACTCGTGAGTAATTTCAAAAGCTTTCTATTCAGTACACAAGTTCCTATATTGACCTTTGAAAGAACTGTCATATCAATGTAAGAAATCCAATCACATGATTTTAATATAGCTCCCAAATCCATTTATAATTGAAGCCTACATTCTATCATTTTCTCCTTATAATTTTGTAATGAGTAGTAGTTGCAAATTTGACTTGTTATGATCTTGTAAGCATAAGTGCACAGCAGAAATATTTACAATGCACAGAATATGAAAGATCATATCACAGTCTGAAGCAAGTCTGGAGTTCATCTTCTAGACAGATGGCTTTGACTTATTATCTTTTCCTTCTACCAGGATATTTATGCACAGTTTCCCTAAGATCAAAAAGGATAAGGTGCAAGAGCTAAAATTTGTTTTCAAGGTGCAATGTTAATATCAGATTCTACTTTGGTTGCTTTCCAATGTTATGTCAGCTGTCCTGGATAAAAGACCTTATTCTGTGGAGTAGAAAAGATTCCTTACTAGACAAACCCCAAAATTCGTTACTGTAATTCCAGTTAGTTTAATGGGTAGAAATCGAAAAGTTCAACAGTATATTGCACATAACATTTTTGATAATCTTCCACAATAGATCCTATTAGAAGCATAAAATTTTTTGACTGTAAAAAGTTTAAAATCAGCATAAAATATCTATAAATATATTATAGAAAAGTAAAAGTATTTAAGATAACTTTTTGCACTAGTGTTCTCATGGCAGCTGTCTTCAGCGAGGTTCCTTCACCAGAGTTACATCTGTTAGAAAGCAGCTCTAGGAAAAGTTTGAAGAAATTTCGGTATCCATAGAAAATATTCTTAAAAAAATAAAAATGTAAACATAAGGGTAATCCTCCATAAATTCTAAAGGAACTCAGATATGAAACTGCTGAAAAACTAGTTAATATGCAATCCATCCATCCATCCAATCCCTCTGTAATTAAAGGAAAAAATTTTTGCAAGAGTGGGACCAGTTCTTACAAAGAGCTCCATGTCTAGAAATTAGCAGGTGATAGTTAGATAGATGATACATAAACTATGCAAATTTATGGGAGTGGTAAATGGATATCTACTGGTCAACAAATAGACAAATATAGGGAAAGATGATGCAATTTTTGCACTAGGATATTATATCTTGCAAAGGATTAGAATAATTTGAAACAATTAATCAGTATTTGAACCACAGAGCTAAATCTCATAGCAAATACTTTGTTTCAGAAAAAAAACTTCATACAAGATACATAAGAAAAAATTCTAAAGAAAATGCTTAGGGAATGAGAAAGCAAGGTTAATTAAGAAATATAGGAGTCAAGGAGTAGGAAATGATTGCTTCTCACAATGCAAATAATTTATTTCAATGATCTTGGAAGAATAATTTTTTTCTGGAACTTAAGATGGACAAACTATTCAGAAATAATCTAGGAAAACAGGGAGATGATAAAAATTCTGTGTGATAGAAAACAAATCTGAGTGTGCATTAGTACTGCTCTTAGTAAACAGTTGCAGAGTTGCAGAAGAACTACATGATACTGAGAGTCATTCAGATCTATATTGAGATGTCTGAAAGATAAGTGCTTTACTGAAGTTATTCCAGTCCCAGCAGAAAGATATCCGCTTATACCAATGGATGATACATCACATCTATTTTGGTGAGGGTCATTCTTTTTTTAGTGTGAAAACTGTTATCCTCTGAAAATCCTGCATCATTTCACTAGTAGTTGAAGGGCTTTAGACATGAAGGGTATGGAGCACAAGTCTTATGAAGAGAAATTGAGTGTACTGGGGCTGTTTCCTGCAGAAGAGGAGGTTGAGGGGAGATGTTATCACTCTCTACAACTATTTGAAATGAGGTTGTAGCCAAGTGGAAGTCAGTCTCTTTTCCAAAGTAAAAAGCAATAGGATGAGAAGAAAAGGCCTCAAGTTATGTCAGGGGAGGTTTCAATTGTGTATTAGGAAAAAAATCTTCATGGAAAGGGTTGTCAAGCATTGCAACAGACTGTCCATGGAAGTGTAGGAGTCTCCATCCCTGGAGGTATTTAAAAGGCATGCTGATGTGGCACTTAGGTGGACTTGGCAGTGTCAGATTAGAAACTGGACTTAATGATCTTAAAGTTTTTTTCCAACCTCAATGATTCTATGATTCAATGTAACTTGGACAAAAAGTCTAGTGTGCAACATCAGTATCCCTGTGTAGATAGATTCTCAGACTGAACAGAAAGATTGTTTCCAGAAGTTATTTATTTATCTCATACTCAAGATCTACAATGTACACAAAGACTTTTAAATCTAGCATATGTACTAATAATTAAGTTCCATATTTAAATTATTTTTTTAGTTTTCATTTGCAAATTAATTTATTCTTTTGTAATAAGGTAGGTTTGGCTGAGATAGAATTAATTTGCTTCATAGTAGCTGGTATGTGACTATGTTTTGGTTTTGTGCTATGAAGAGTGTTGATAATGTAGGGCCTACACAGACCCGAGGCCTCACTGCCCTACCAGTGAGTATGCTGGGAGCCCACAAAAAACTGGGAGGGGACACAGCCTGGATAGCTGGCCCCAACTGATCAAATGGATATTCCATACCATAGGGCATCATGCTCAGCAAGAAAATTAGAGGGCATGCTGGGGGGGGGGCACTGCTTGGGAACTGGCTGCACATCAGTTGCTTGATGGTGAGCAAGTATTTTCATTTACATTCCTTGTCTTTCTTAGAATTCATTTCTTTCTCTTTGCTATTTTCATTTTCTTTACAATTTACTATTACTCTATTTATTCCCCCTCCCAATTATTAAACTCTTTTTATCTCATCCCATGTGTTTTCTCACCTTTACAACTCTGATTCTCTCCCTCATCCCACAGGGGAGGGGAGTGAGTGAGTGAGCAGCTGTGTGGTGCTTAGTTGCTGCCTAGGATTAAATCATGTGATTATGTTTTTTGTCATTTTTCATCTGACATATGAAAAGTACAGTGCAATGTTGTTATTCTCCATTTTAGTTAAGAAATAAATGAGAGAGAAGAGAGAAAAACTATGGAACAAAATGCAACAAAAAGATCAAAAATAGGAAATTCTGTTAGAGTGTTAAAGCAAAAGAGTTCAAAATTTATTTAAAACTATGAGACGTGTGCCCAAATTTCTACAAATTTAGCTGAAATTTCTCTACTATATTTCTGTAATCAAACTGACTTTTGTCAATGCAGTGGAAGGCAGTTTTCTCTGTATTCCCACCTATTCCATAACAATTAAGAAAGATGAGATGCACATAGTCATGTCATAAGAGTATTGTTGATGACAACCAAAATACAAAAATGTCAGTAAAGGAGAGCGGGAACTAAAAATGCAGGTAAGAGGAAGCAAAAAGTCTAGTGAGACTCTCATTTTAAAGCCCTGTTAAATAACTCAGGTATGAATTTTAGAGCAGAGCAGTTGTTTGCCATACCTCAGGGATGTCCAAATATTATAGAATTATTATTAGAAAGTACCTGTGAAAAAAATAGCCCTTTGAATCCTTTTTAACTTGCATGACTCTTGGAGTCACTAGAGCTTTGTAACCTTCCATTGATTCATGCTGCCTTACCACTCTGGTGTGTATGAAACCACTTCTACTATCAAATTTATTTATGTGCATCTGTAAATAAGTCCTGTGTTATATCCAGGACTAGTTGTAAGTGAGTCATCAAAATTAATGTGAAATGGAGGCCCAATTGTCCTCTGAGATCTGAGCCGACTACTAAAAATAGAAAGCTGGATAAAATTAAAGTTGAAAAAATGGGGAAATTAAAAATATGCAATTTATTGTAAGTGAAGATCATTTTATATTGTTTAATAGGAAACCTCTTGAACTTCTCATTATCATTTTGCACTTGTGAAAAAGCAAATAAATTCATCCCTTGATTATTTCCGTAGGTTATTAAACCCTATATTATGACAACATTTATCTTTTTATCTTTTTTTTTACTAAGAAGTATTTCTGCAGATATAACTTATGCATATAAGTTACCATGAACATGGATTACTATTGATTCCAGAAAAAACAGCCAGCAGCATAGAGGTACTGGTTAGAGACAAGTAAATCCCTTCTTAAATCCATAGCCTAAGGTTAAGACTAGTGATTTGGCTTCATAGCATAATTCTTCAGTGATCTGTTCATATTTGTGTAGCTTCTGTTTATAGAACTCCCAATCATCAAAATGTGGACAGAAATTTTTCACAGTGTCTGCTCCATTTATACAGAACCAGAAAGTAACTGAATAACTGCAATGGGTGTCTATATCAGACAAGCCACAGAGTAATACTTTTCTTGGTAGATACTGCTATTTAAAATTTTAAAATAATTCTTTCTAAAACACAGATTATAAGTTACAACAAAATGCTTAAGGAGAAACATTGCCTTTCTTATACATGGCAAGGTGTTAAGGAGATAATTACCATCAAAACTTGGAGTTGCTTAGACACCATGATCAAGGGATTTATGTAAACACAGGTAGGTCAGAGTCTAGGTTTGTTTTGGAATTTAGAGGCTGTTGATGAAAACAGACAACATTATCTTCAATAATGCAATCCAAACAAAAACATTAAGAAAAAAATACATTAAAGTAGTTCAAAGAATTAAGGATGTGGAGAATCTAATGAGCATCTCCAGAAAGATATACAGTCCCTAATTTAAACAAAGTAGTATAAATTAAATTTTAAAGTTGAGAATGATTCTAAAACTTATTTTTTTAAAGATAATCTAATAATAAACAGCAAATCATATAGCTGGAACCAAAATTTCAGGACTCAATAATTTTATGGAATAAATAATTGATTATCTTAGAAAAATAGACCATGTGTTTGGGGGGGGGGGGTTGACTCATTCTTTGAATATTTTCCTGTTAGAGCTATCAGTTCAAAGTTATCCTAGTGGCTTACCTTCCATTCCCAAAATGATCAATCTCTGTTCCCCAAGGATAGGGAAAACAGACATCAGAACTCAAACAGTTTTTAGTTTCTTGCAAATCCATATGCATCTATGCATAGGCCAAACATTCTGGGTTCAGAAAAGCAGAATTCTTCAGTGACAAAATAAGTGACTCATTTCTTTGATAGAATTCAGAGCTATGTAGAATTTCTTGGACTTGTCACAGAAGCAGTAAGCAGAGTTGATATATTTATTCTAACTGCTCCTCTCTAGAGTTGTTGGTCTCTATCCCACCCTAGGAGGCTCTGAATCTTCAAATGTCCTTGCACACTCTCACAATATGCCTCAGAGCTCTGATACCCTCAACTTCATTCCATAAAAAGTGACTTAAATGGGTATCTATTTCTCTGCACTTTATTTTGGACTGGAGGGACTTCCCTTGAATAGAATGCATTTTTCTTGCTCTGTCTGTTGGCCTGAGGGTCAGATGTGTCTTCCTGATGCTCCCACTAGGACTAGCAAGAAGAGAGGAAATGAAGCTCAATTCGGCAGCACTGTTTTCAGTACTACAGCTCACTTATGACCAGTTTTCTCTGCACAGCAATGCACTGCTAAAATACAGCAGTGGGCTGACAGAAATATCAGAGGAAGCCATAATGATGCAAAGCATTTTAGCATTTCATTTGCTAAGCTAAGGACTCATGATTAGAATGCTAAAGCAAACTGGCATATTTTGTAAAAAGCTCATGTTTCCTTAAATCAGTCAGACTATTACTAATTCAGCTACTAATGATACTTCTTGAAAAAATTGAACTACGGTTATGCAGAGATAGTTGTTTTGTTGTTTGTTTTTTTTCTAGTAACTAACCTGAGGAATCCAGACTTTTCTGGTTTTCCTCATTGATGAAATTTTTAAAACCAATTTTGTTGTATTTCAGAGAGCCCTCTAGGTCTATTAAATGTATTCATGAGCTAGTTCTGCTCACACCATGCTAAAGGAGGTTGTGCATATTTTCATTTCATCGTATGTATTTGTACATCTTATGATAACCATAAGCTTGTGGCTAGGTTGCATGCAACCAATTTAAAAACAAACAGTCAAAAAAAAAAAACGTAGAAGAGAAAAAAACCCCAAACTGTGAAGTCTAAACAATTAATCTCCTTCACAGCTGCCTTGAATGTATTTCTGGCAGAAACAGTGTTAGTCAGACCAAAGGAAAATCACCTTCCTTTCTAGAATGATTAACAACTTTTTTTTTGTATTGCCAACAACAAGACTAGTTCTATCATTATTTTTTTTATGTAAAGCATAAAACATTCAATACAGCATGTTATGAAGGTATATGAAAAGCAACAGCTTAGAATTCTTTATTTTGTTTCCAAATGTAATCTGTAATAATGGACAGTAATGCTAAGGAAAAGTAATCTGAGGCTTACTAGAAACAAGAAGAAAAAAACAAGTAAAAAACCCAAAACCCTTTTAACACAAGAAGAACCAATTCTGTAAGGGAAAAAATAGTCTCAGTGCAATATTGAATGTGAGAGTCACAAGCACAGATAATTAACAGCGCCCAGATTCACCTTCCCTGAACATACCTTTTGTTTTAGTCTTAAGAAACTAGACAGAACTTTAGAAAATATTTCTTGCTCAAGATTCCTTTAGAAAATATTAATAGATGGTCCAGTACTCTTCACAATTTATATACAAATTGTCATTTTTCAGAATAGAAGCAAAGAGTTGCATAAAGAAGTCATAGAAGCACAGGCTTGAAAGCATATTCAGGAGATGATTTGGTCCAGATCCCTGATCATCAGCATAACCAAGTGCGCCTAGACCAGGTCCAACAGAATTCTTTTCTCTGCTTTTGTCTGAATACGTCAGTTTTAAATAAAGTTTAATGTGAATTGCACAATCTCCACAGGTAATGTGCTTAACGATGATTTTCTAATCTATATCAAGTATTTTGAACTACTAGTCATTAGTAGTCATTAACTTTTTTTTTTATTAATATGCATGCCTGCCTTTGTTAGATATAAAGAAATATTTGCATTATCTGTTTTGTAAGCAGCTTTTTCATAGTTTTGAAAATTATAGTTGTATTCTTAAATCCTTTTCCCAGTCCAACATTGGAGATCTTTTCTAAATTCATTTTAGCAGGAGACCAATGTTCAGTGCACATGTTTACTATCAGTTTTAAAACCTCAGGCAGTTTGCTTGTTCATAACTCATTTTAGTGAAAAAATTATCCCTCTCCAAAGTGTCGATAACCCAGCTAAAAAATCAGATTATGTCCTGTTTATTATGGTCATATCTTGAGACAGGTGAAACCAACACTTTGTAAGAGTCGCTTAAAGAAGCCAAATGCCCAAGCTGTGCTGTTGCTATACCCTTAAGAAAAGGGATTAGAAGTTTGCAATTGCAGCAGGCTGACAAAACAGCTCAAAAGATATCGAAGGGAAAGAGGAAATGTATCTTTGGTACCAAAATTACCATTATCACTCCTTCATGTTAACACACGTTAAAAAGGAAAATCAAACTTTGACCTTGCCACTCTATCTTGTAGCAATTATTTAGCTATGTATTGAAGTAACTTACTCATTTTTTTGCTAGTTGGACAAATTGTCAAATAGGAACTACTGCTATAATTGCTATGAACTACTGGTATAACATTAGGTTTTCATTCGCATAACAGGTGATTATAAAGTAGTTATTTCTTTGAGTAAATGCATTCCTAGTGTACAGTTTCTAGACTTTTTAATCTGCACATTGTTTTCAGATGTTTTTATAGAATTTCATTGCGAATTCTTCACAAAGAACATGCAGAAATATCTGCAATCATACTATGGCTGCAACTACATTAATGGATAAGGGTCTGTCCTCCCAGGTTAACTATATTTCTTTGTCCTTAATAAAATCTGTATTCTTTAAGCTATATTCCTAAAAGACCTTTTTATTATTTATTTTCAATTACAATAATTCATTCTAATCTCATATATTTTGGAATCCAAATGCCAAAACTCTTTAAAAGACTTTTGCAAGTTTAATTTTGATATTAGCCCTAGTAACAGTTGTTTCAGTTGTTTTATAGTTTCAACACACATAACCGTTGTTATGGACATTACATTTTCAAGCAAAAAAAAATATCCATTTGCTGTCTTTCAAGGTACCTATAGGTTTTCTTTTCCAAATAAGTACATATGAATTGATTTATATCTAAACTGAAAATACTACTGTTTTAAAAAATTAAATAACTGTGATAAAATAACAGATGCCTGGAAAGAAACAACAAGTATTCCAGAAGACTGGATACAGGAATAGTGATCAATTTTACAGCTGTGTTAATTTCTCATGTTTTAAACCATGACAAGGTACCTCTAGAAGAAAAGATTTTTTATTTGGTAAGGTGCCAAATTTTGGAATTAGACAAAATATTATGATTGGAAATATAAAGACCAGCATATTGAATGCTTCCTAATAGTACTGATTTTCCTTACTGAATATTTTAAATATATATATGCATATATACATATATATTTCTAGTACATATATATATATCTGTATAGGCACATAAAAAGACATTTACTGTTATACTAGAGTTTACTAATTTTAAAACATCTCATTTAAGGTTTTTGCAACTAATTGGATCAAACTTTTGCTGTGCAAGTTACATTCAATTTCATGTGAATTCATTTCCTTTTTACTTCTCCACAGGTTTGTTTAACCACCTACTGAATTCAGTAGGATATTTACCTGGTAAACTGAAGTCCAACATTTCCCTCAACAACAAAACTCTCCTAACATCTACATTGTAAACATTCAAATTCACATTAAAATGCTTCCTCAGACCATATTCCAGAGGATGTTAAGGACCTTGGGCTTCATCTGCACTAGTAATGAAAAAGGCCAGCTACAGAGATAAGGACTGGTATGTGATTTTCCTTATCACTGAACTGCTAATCAAAAAATTGCTGGGTTTTGGCTTGGGCAAACAAACTCCCTCTCACCCTATGCCTGATCAAAGAATCACAGAATCACAGAATTGTTTAGGTTGGAAAAGACTTTTAAAATCATTACATTCAACCTTTAACCCAGCACTGCCAAACCCTCTACTAAACGATGTCACTAAACACCACATCTACACATCTTTTAAATATCTCCATGATTACTCTTAGCCAACAGCCTTTCCCAACAGCCAGCCTGAACAGGACTGCATGGTTTCACAGCAGAGGGGAGATTGGCTGCATTAGCACAAACACTGTACTTGGAAACTCTTTTGTTTTCTGATATGGTTTTAGCGAAGAAATACTCAGACATCACATCTCATGTTTCTGGGCTCCAGTGTTCACATCACTCACAAAGCCTGAGTTATGTCTGGATTACAATCAACTGCAGAGAGAAAATATGAGGAGGCTCCTGGACCTCAGCCTGCCCTGTCTTCAGGTCCTCTCCTCACTTGGTGATGGAGATACTGTTAAGAGTTCCTCCGTTGACTTCAATTGATTTTTTATTTGAACACAAAATTTTCAACTCTTACAGGACCAAAGTTAAATGGGGGTGACAATATTTCCAAAACAAGCAGAAAAAAACATGAAACAATCAGAAAAAACCTGAAATAAGCTCCTAGAGGCCATTGCATTTATTTTTCTTTCAGTGTTAAAAGCTACCTCTTTGTCATGGAGTGAAAGACTGAAAGCCCACGAATTTAATCTATCTCAAGCTGTTCAAGTACTTTACTTGAAATATAGGCACCTAGACATAACAAGGTGATATTAGTGACATTAAAAGCAATGAGGGGTGAATTACAATTATTCAAATTAGTAAAAAAATACCCCAACAAACAACATAGTACATTTGTAGCCAAGAGTTATTTGTTCACTTTTGGTCTTGTAATATTTCTCTTTAAAACTGTAAGATCTAGTCCATTCTAACCTTAGAAATTCCTAATGCCTATCAAAAGGTAAATACTCAGCTCTGTTGGCACATCTGTATCTGAAGCAGTTAGCAAGTCACAAAATTGCAAGCATGAAAATTACATTGCAATCTGGGCACATAGTGTTTCTTTATTTCTACCTATGCAGCTGAAGTGAAGTGAGCCTCACTAGTACAGACAAGTACAGACTAGTACTCCCATTTTTAATGTGGATTTTTGGATATTAACCTTTTCTTCAGAATTACAGATTTTTGCAACATTTCTTGTCCTCATATTTGCTATATTAATATAATCAAATTGTATCTTCATTTCAACTCTGACAATCAATTATAAGTTCTTCCATCTGTGGCCTCTAATTTAGAAGAGTGTCTTGACATTACATGGATTTTCTTACTTTGATTTACAATCATAAAAGATTTTCCGTGCCTTAAAATCCCTTGGTGCCTTTTGCATCCCACTCCTCACAAGGAAGTAGTAACACCAGTAGAATTAGGTAGGCTAACTTTTGCGCTGACTACTCTTCTAGCTGAGACACAATCTGACATCATGATAGATGAGACACAGCTTCTTGCATTTGATGTGATGATGGTGTGAGAGATTGAAATGTTAATGGCTAATGGCTCGAGCAATTGGTCATTTGCAAGGCAGTGGGTGCAAAAACAGCCCAGGTACAGAGAGGGTGCACACGCAGCACTGGAGGTGACAAGCTGATTTATGAGCCAGATAACGCAAGAGGCCAATAAGAAGAAGATCCTGTGATGTGGGATAGTGCTTTTTAACCTGCCAATGTCCTTCCTTACGTAGCTGGCTCAGACGTGAAAACTCCCCTCCAGGGGAGGTATTGGGACATTCACAAGTAGGTCTGAAGGTATTTATCCCTTCTGACGGGGCATAACTGGCCCAACTACGCTGAGGTGACAAGGCAGCTGTCACGTCTTTGAAGGTGTCATAAACCATCAAAGACCCCTGCCCCAAATTTCCCTCAAATCATTTCTAGGGCCTTCCACCAGAGGACTGTGCATGACCCACAGTGTAGGAACAGATTCACACTGTTGTATCAGACAGTGCAAAACTCCTGGGTACCTGGGGATTCCACCTGAGCATATATTAACCCACTGAACTTTGTGTCTGTGAATCCCTGATGGATCAAGACTGCAACCATCACTTCTACTAACACACATTGAATTACATCAGGTCTTGTCACTGGAGCCACGGGTGGTGATATCTTTCCACTGTTAAACTCTTTCTTTTCTTTCTTTTTTTCTTTCTTTCTTTCTTTCTTTCTTTCTTTCTTTCTTTCTTTCTTTTTTTCTTTCTTTCTTTCTTTCTTTTTTTCTTTCTTTCTTTCTTTCTTTCTTTCTTTCTTTCTTTCTTTCTTTCTCTCTTTCTTTCTCTCTTTCTTTCTTTCTTTGAAGGACTGGGGAAATATTTTGTGTTGGGGACTGGTGGTTCTGTTTGTGGTTCTCCTTGTGGTTCTGCTTGAAGTTGTCTATTGCTGCTGCCTACTTGCTGTTCCATACAGTTCTGCTTGAGGTTGCCTATTGCTCTGGTTATAGTTCTGCCTGCTTATTGCTACTTACTGTTACTTACTGTTCTGCTAGCTGACTGTTACAGTGCGAAGAAGGTAAGGTGGTGAGACCAGCCTGGGCTCACTGCCAGGGAGCCATGGGGCCGGGGGCAGGGAAACAACCTGATAGGTGGATGAAGACAACCAGTGGGCTGTGCCAGAAGGCACAGATCACCTTATAAGGAAGAAAAGAGCGAGGCCTGGCATGGGAGGAGCAAGGGAGTGGCTATGCTAATCAAAGGACCTTAAAAAGGCTCGTCCCTCCCATGCAGGTGTGCTCGGACCTGGTCACAAGTCCATTGCACCCAGCACGCTGTTAATAAAGTTCTTTGTTTCACTTTATTTGGCCTTCTCTGAAATTTTAATTGGAGATATTTCTCACACTTCCTTCCTTCCTTCCTTTTTCTTTCTTTCCTTTCCTTCTTTCTTCCTTCCTTCATCCTTTCCTTCCTTCTTTCCTTCCTTTCTCTCCTTACATATGTTCTTAAGTGATGCCTTTATACTTTTATATTGTTCTATTACTGTAGATAGTAAGAACAAAAACAACTATGAAACTGTTTTCCATTGCAACCAAATTGTTCTAAAATAAGCCCTACAACCCTACACATGTATATACACATTGGTCATTGAGTTTCCTTTCACTCTAATCTGCCTCAGGAGACCTATTAACAAGAACCCCGATTACCCTTGCATTCAGGGGCAGATTGTAACAGATGGGAGTCCATGAAATGCTTGATCAAAAAATGCTTTGGTCTGGATAACCAAGGGCTTACTATTTTACTAAAAATCCACCCATTTTTCTATTGATCCATTTGGCATATGTTTAAGATTTGCAGCAATTCACACTTAGAATCCAGAGTTTTCTTGAAAGTAGCTCAGTAATTGATGGAAGGAATGGGTTTGCAATTATTATTCAGAGCTGAGTGTTAAGGCAGCTTTATCTGATTCTGAATAAAGAGAAATGTCCTTCCTACTGCATTTTGAAAACTTTATCTTCTCCATTCCATTGCTGGAGAAAATAGCTCGTGCAATTAAATCAGTTCATTGTAGTCTAGAATGATTAAAATCCAGCCAGAATCTCTCTAGGAAAACTAGGGAAAAGTCTAATTCTGATAAGGAACAAAGATCTCTCTAGATTGATCAATATCTACTAAATATCTATTTAACATACCTAAATTGCCGATAAATTATTTTTATGCTGAGTGTCCATAATGCCAATCCAATGATTTTATCAAACACCCTTCCTTTCCTACCTCAGATATTTTATTTGATTTTTCATGTGACACTATGTTACTGCCATGAGCTTACAGGATGGTTCTTCGTTAATCATTCTGTTTTAACCTTACTTGTCTTTCTTAATCTTACCATTTCATCACTGCTGTATCCTATAAACTTTTGCATTGCAGATGGTTTAGCATGCACATTATCACCTCTATTAGTTTTCTTCTAAGGCATCTTACTCAACCAGCATTCCTAATGCATCTACCACTTATCTTCTGATGTAAGATTAATGACAGATTGTGTTGTACATGAATTAAAAAGACTGAGTATATACGGCACACAGAAAGCCAGAGTGAGTCGTATGAAACTACATATAATCTTTTCCAAACAACATCCTAGATGTTTTTCCCTGTAAAGCTGAAAGCAAACACGCTGATAGAGTGAAAAAAGGGATAACTTGTTTCTAAGATATATAATTTTGATTACTATTTTGCTGAATAACTGAACATTTTACACTAAATGTAAGTAGTGAAAATTGTGACAAAAAGACTATTTTTATAAACATTCATCTCTTAAAAATCTGTAGACAGTATTCACCTGAAATACATTACTAAATATAATTACATTTTGTATGTCTAGAGATTCCACATATGAAGCTGAACAGTGTTTCACAACATTTGACATCATTTTCTGTGTTCTTGAAGTCTTTTTTTGAAGACTGAAAAACTTGAAAATGTCAAACTTCTTTGTATCAGATACATATTCAGAGTTCAAACTCATTAAAACCTCTAGTATTTTCCTTTTTTAAAAGAAAACAGACTCATTCTAACACCCTCTTCAGCCATCGAAGTCTTCACATTTCTGTTCACTGGCCCAGATTAAAACCACAGAAAATTCCCTTAATTTCAGCAAAACTATACAATTTATGGTTATACAGATTGCTGCTGGAACAGTTCTAGTTGCCTTTGTTCCAAATTAATCATTATCTCTGATTAGAGAAGGGAGAGAAATAGCATCAGACACATCATGATACCTCTACCTCTAACCCAGAAACATATTTGTCTGTGCTATAGTTACATTGTTTTATTTCTCCCACTCACTTTCGGTATTTTCTTCCCCTTTTATGTCTTCATAGCTGCCCTTTGTTCTTCAGTTTTCTCAGCATGAATCTTCTCTTCTGCATTTGACATTTCTGCCTATCTGACACATCCTCATCACATGCATGTGAACAATTTCTTAACATGTATCAGAATCTAGTCTCAAAAGCTAAACTTATTTTTCATGTCATACTTATGGAATTGGTTATGAGGGTATAGTTCTATATTGTTACAACTTCACAAGTAACAAAGCAACTGATTTTTTTCTTTTCTGGGTTATACTAATGTCAATACACTTAATACTGTTTTTATTCCTTCCACTAAATTTCTCACCTGATTTGTATGGACAAAATCATAGTGAGTACGGAAAGTTAGAGTTAAAAGTGAGATATAACTTTGCAGCTCTGTAATTTTACAAGTTATATTCAATGGCAGTTGATGACAGGACCTTATTCCTGTTCTGTTTGAACTTAGTTTTCTATCCTTTTTTCCTGTCTTCTATCTTCTCTTCTATGCATTTTATATTTACATGTTTCTTTCCCTGTTTTCCACAGTATGTACAGTATATGCAGTAGATATTACAGCTGTGCTATTGATGTCACATGTTTAGACAGTAATTCATGAAAATCGCTTTATCCACAGTATGTAGTACAGGTAGATTGCTGCATTGATAAGGAAGTAGTCAGATGGTCACATCTAGAGGGTAGTGGTCAACAGCTCAGAGCCCCAGTGGACATCAGTGCAAAGTGGTGACCCTCAGGCCCCCAGTGTTTTTTAATATCTTCATTAATGACAGATAAAGGGATTGAGTGCACCCTCAGCAAGCTGGGATTTTTCAGCCTGGAGAAGAGAAGGCTTTGAAGTGTCCTAATTGTGGCCTTCCAGTACCTGAAAGGAACCTACAAGAAAGATGGAGAGGTACTTTTTACAAGGGCATGTAGGGACAGGACAAGAAGGAACGTTTCAAACTGAAAGAGAGCATGTTTGGATTAGATATTAGAAAAAAATTCTTTGCAGTGAGAGTGATGACAAACTGGAACATGTTGCCCTGGAAGTGTTTAAGGCCAGGTTGGATTGGGCTCTGAGCAACTTGCTTTAGTGGAAGATGTCCCTGCCCATGCCAGGGGGTTTGGAGCTGGATGATCAGTAAGATCTCTTCCAGCCTAAACCATTATATGATTTTTCCTTAGTTATAAATTGTAAATGAATAGATGAATTTCTTGGTATGCCCCACCCTGTTTTTACTTACCTGATTGTTGTTTGGCTATATCTGGTTTCCACAAATTACTTTGCCTTCTACCTGTGTTTTGAACCCTGTCAAGGAATTCATTAATAAAAAACTTAAGATAACGCTTCCTGACCTTTC
This sequence comes from Manacus vitellinus, assembly GCF_001715985.3. NCBI lineage: Eukaryota > Metazoa > Chordata > Aves > Passeriformes > Pipridae > Manacus > Manacus vitellinus. Next base: position 9,997,505 of record NW_021938895.1, on the reverse strand, counting down.
AGCTAATTCCGTAACTGCTCTTTAATATTTCCAAAAATAATTTTCAGATATTCAGATTAATAAATGCTAAAGCATGTGATTAATTGATAGTGCAAAAAGAGCTGATAAACTAAAGATTTCCTAAAGTTTATCCAAAAAGGCTGAAAGACAGCAACCACTTATGTTAACCTTTTGCCCTAAGGGTCACTTTGGGCATTTTGAATAGGTGGCTAATTAGGCCATCAAAAGTATAGGGGTTCACTTGTCAGACTTTGAGGTTAAAGACATTCTAGATGATAGACACAATTTTGGCTACCTCAGGAAATAAAAGTGTTAACCATCTACACTGATTTTAAATTGCTGTTGACAGGATCTTAAAAAAAACTCTGACCCTTGTCATATTGAATTTAACTGTTAGTCAGGCAAGTGCTTATGAACAGGAGGAGAGACACCCTTCACTAACACTGATGTGTTTAAGGTTACAGTGTGTGAATATGGGTAGGGCTTTTATAAGAAGACACTGAGAATACAAAAGATTGAAGAAAGGTTTGAAACCCTGCGAGCTGGCCTTTTCAATAGTAATTTGGCCTAAAACCCACATATTTGGCTCTCCCTTTAAATAATGTTCAGGAACACAGTTGTTTATAAGTATTAAACAGAAAGTAGACAATAGTTCATTTCATGCTTAGAGATACTTTAATTTTTCTGAAGTATGACAGATAAAGCTTTACCCTATTTCAGTGCTGCTCACAATATGTATTTTTTTAATTCTTGAAAAATTTAAAAAGGAACATCTACAAAGACAATAAACATCTCAATTTTTTTTTGTGTGTGTGTTAAATATAAAAGTGATTATGTGATTTTTTTCTTTCTCCTTCTTTCCTGATATGGCATTGCAATTGCTACCAAGGTCCAACCAGGAACACTCCTGTTTGAAATCCCTCTGTTTCCTCTTTTTATCCCTGCTTATTTCTCTCTGCTATTTTAATTTTATCAAATATTTTCAGATTACAAATAATGTTAATATATATAAGATACCTATCATTTTTAAGTCCCAGTTTGGATCCTCTGACTCTACACTTACCTGCTGTCAAATGCTGGAAACATTTAAAACAGCAACACCTTTAAAAATACTAAATTCTGCATAAAATGCATACTAACAACCAGACACAAATGCTGTTCTGTGACCCAGCCCAAAAGGGCTACCTGTTGTGCTATATGAAATGACAGAACTTCAGATGATTGAGAGAGATTTCTCCACAACCTAGGAGTTTGCTAGGTTTGCTACCAGTAGACTGGGGGAGATATCCCAAAAAGCAGCAAAAGAAACAAACTTTGGCACCAACTTTGTAAGTGATACTTTATAGAAAAGAAAGATCCCTTTCAGAACATTTTTTTTGTCAAAAATTTCAAATTTTGATACGAATGTCAGAGAGAACAAACTTGGGATTGTAATTCCTGAATAGGAAGAAGCATGTCTGTACAGCTCAAAATTGGACATTTAGGTTTGAGAGTAAGACAGGATTTGTGCCACAGTGACCCCTTCATAAATATGATTAAATATAACAGATAATTAATTAAACCCTTCACGTTAGTTCCACTGTAACCAAAAAGAAAGCTGCTTACGTTTTTTCTGGTTTATTTTACTTGGGTCATGTAAGTTGAACTGGCTCACTAGCAAAATGAATGGGTGCAGGTGAGAGCAGATGGGACAAGAGGGAACTCCTCATTTTGATAACAATACGTTGTTGGATTTGTTTGCCGTAGGTAGGCTTACATCTGCAAACCCAACATTTACATTTCACCTACAGATTTGCAGAGGTAGAATTTTACACCTTTATAGTATTCTGGGGGCTAAACGTTATTGTTTAAGAGGGAATAATTGCGAGGTAAAACATCTCTTTTTCTTCACACTTACTTTGAAAAGTACACTGAAAATACATATTAAAAAATGTAATAGAAAGAGAGATCACAGTGTTATTCTCTTATTGTGGCTGCTCACAACTTTTGATTATGCTTCAAACACCGGTTAGCATCAAGTGAAATGCCAATGATATAAAAGTTCAATGACTCAGTAATGTATCAGCAAAATCTCATTTTAATTGTGCATGCTTGAACATGATGCAGCTTCAAGGTGCCAGACATGCACAAGCCCTTTACTGGAGACAGAAGGGCTACTCTGTTGTGCCTGTATAAGAGCATAAAGATATAAACCCAACTCTCATCATGGGTTTGTAGGCTACTGCAGCCTGGAACACAGTGTGAAGATATATAAAGGGTCAGTTCCAGTCATTACTGGTACAGGCACATGCTATTTCAGTCTAGTTAATAAGGCAGCAAATTTTTAAAATGAAAGTACACACTAGGAGACTAGTAGAAGTATATGTAATAGTTAGCTTCTGAAATGGAATCTTTACTTTTATATGACAGCTCTCATTCTTTTTAAACACTGTAGTTTCTTTAAAGATTTTGTGGGGTTTCCAGTCCCAAAATATCCCATTCTAACTGTTCTGTAGACACAAGCTCAGTTGAAAATGAGCTGCAGTTGTTGAAATTGTCTTTGTTTTTCCATAAAACTAGGAAATATGAAATTCATCAAATAAATGATCTTCACCATTCATTTAGAAACATACAAAAGAAAATTCAACGTTCTCTAAAAAAATAATCAAACCTTCATTTCGAAGGGTATACTGAACCTAATTTCTGAACAAGTATAGTAAAGAATGTGAAATTTTGCTTTTTCTCATTATATCATTGCATAATAGTAATGTGAAATAAAGTGGACTACCTGAATTAACTGGTCTACTGATGGATGATATGTATGTGTGGTATAAATGTTTAAACACATATACACATACATATTTTTATTAATTTTACCAAAACATTGCATATAGTATAGTGTCTAAAAAACTCAAGTAGAATAGAATCCTCCTATTATAGTTCAAAAGTGTGGTATTGCAGTCTTTATATGATAAAGAATGATGTACGCTCTTCTGAGGTGGAAATCAAAGAGGTTTATTTCAAATTCAGCATTTCCTTATATCCCCTAAAACCATGTGACCTTCTAACCAATGGGGTTGTCTATTCCTGCACATGTCCCTTGATTCCTCTGCCCCTGGGACACGCCTCCTACACAAAAGAACAGAAAATATATGTGTTCCTTTTCCTAAGCTGATAATTTATCTTGTTTAATCCATTGGCTGTAAATATAATTATGGCTTTATAGACCAGATTTATATCTGAAAATCCAACGAATTTTAGATCATATATAACCTTTTTAACTGAAGTATCAATGGGATAAGACATATAGTTTTTATTGTTACTTTTAAAGCTTCTATTCAAAATCACAGGATCTCTGAATGGCTGGCGTTGGAAGGGGTCTCTGGAGGTCATCTAGTCAAACTCCCCTGCTTAAACAGGGCCACCTCCCCAGAACTGTGTCCTGATGACTTTTTAATATCTTCAAGGAATCTCTCAAAACTACATCATTTTTAGAGGGAGTTGAAAGGACCTGTCAGTAGTGAACAAAAAATTAATGGGGGCAGTGGAGATGTTGACCTTTTGTTACCTGAATTGGTTTGGGCTCCAGGGAACTCTTCGAAGAAGTGGGAGAAGTGTTCAAATCAGGTAAAAAAACTTTCCCGTATCACATGCTTTGATCTTATGTTACAAAGAAGATAAAAGTACCATCATCTCTACTCCTAGTAGAAGGATATTTTTCCAAGCTGCAATATCTCTGTGTTGAGGTTATAATTAAAAAGAAAAGAACAAATGCTACATAATATCTGGGAAAAGATGCTATTGAAATCTTTCAGAAAAAATGTTCAAGGCAACTCTTGCTTTGAGTGAGGCTTCAGAAAGACCACAGTTACCAAAATAGTGTTATTTCATGTTCTTCCTTCCCAATTTGTGGGTTTTACCAAGAAAATAATATATCTGAATTTGTACAGGGAACACATTTGTTAAAGATAATAGTGAAAAGCCTTTCTAAAATGACTGTTCATCAGAATTTAGCATGATGGCATCAGAGAAACTGCTTTTCTATCTCTTTCATAGTAGGAGAATTCAGTCCAGAAACATGTTCCCTATTGAGTAGTGCTGACCTCTTTTTTCTCCCTCTCTCTCTCTCTTTCTTTCTGTGGGTGGATACATGAAGCAATGGGGTATCTTAAAGCATTCATTTTTCTGCAACAAGTGAGAAGATTAAAAGCAACTTCAAAAGCAAAAATGCTAAAACATATAATTTATGCTTGTCAGATATTTTAGCATCAGATTCTAATTTGTCCCACCCAAAACTCAAATCTCAAGATATTTTAAGTGTTATCTTTCATGTGCAGGGCTCTGTCTCCATCTAAGTCCTTTATACCTCTCCTCCTTTCATCCTGACTTTCTCAGGTATTTTCTGACTTTTGAGAAATCACACATACAGGAACCAGAAATTCATTTTACTAGCCAAGAAAGCTTTATTTTTTAATAAAATATTTTCCAATCCAAGGCTTTAGACTAAATCAACACAGATTTCTCTGTAATTCTGTCTTATAAAATGTTTCTTATGTCTGTTATGTTTATGCAGAATATATAAAAAACAGTCTGAATTTTGAAAACTTCCTCTTTCTCAAAGTGTGTATATCTGAAAGATTGTAATGTACTTAAGTAGCATACAATATTTGTAATCTTGGTAACTCACAGATTCTCTGAAAGAGTTCATTTTGTATTGGGTTCAAAAAGTATGAAGATGTAAGGATTACAATAAAAAGAAGGTGATGACTCTCCAGGTAAAGTCATATTTTAAAAATATATAAAAGGACTTCAGGGACATTTTTGCAATAGAGGTAGTCTCATATTTTCAAATATAAGAATGAACCTTGCTCAGTTTGATTACATGTGAGTTACTTCTGCTTCCATTGATTTTAACTGAGTCAGAGTGTAATCCAATTGACTCCAATGTATCCACTTGAATGAGGCATATGTACAGGTAACTATTGAAAATGTTTTAAAATTAATGTCAATTTGCTGACTTTAGCTGCTCTACTGAGAGCAACAACTACTGTGACATACAGTCATGCTGGTAAAAATTGTTCCCTATTTTTGTTCTGTTCTCTGACAGGAAAGGATGAAAGATTACCTCGTTGTCCTATGACAGGAGGTGTAGTCAGTTGACTGCAGCATTCCCTGCTGTAATTACCTCCAGGGGTGTTATTTTCATTATATTTTTTAAAGAGTTTACAGTGGTGCAGTAAACACGAGAGTGGAAAATATGCAATCACTGTGATAATACAGATTTCAGTCATGATATCTTTCTTTTCTTTGTTCCAAATACACATTGTTGAAAGGTTAAGAATTTTGACTGATTTTTCATTAATTTATTTTTTTCCACACAGCTCAAAACGTTCATTTCATCAGTGCATCTCAAATCAACTGTGAAACAAATGATAACTGTATTTTATTTAAATACCTTTTATCTGCCATAAATGGGATCATAATTTTAAATCATTAGCTCCAGAGGGGCATAATTTTGTAAATATTAAATATTTCAGATTATCCTATTTATGTACATTTGTCTTGGCCCATGAGTACAAAACATGCTTAGGCCTGATCTTCCACAACATTCTGTAAGAGATTACCTTTCAGTGAGGCATTAAAGAAACAATCAGGCCACAAAAAACATTCAGCAACCTTGTTTACATGGCATCCTGGTTATTTTCTCTCTTCCTGTCTTGACTCAGGGAGACTGAGCATCTGTGTACTCTCTAGCAAATTAGACTTTGTTTTCTGTGGTAGAAAGAGTATTTCCATTTAAAGGTAAACATTCCAGTTGGAATGAGGAGCAAGACTGAGGACTAGTTTAAAAATGTCTGCTTAGTATGATAGGACCTACTATTAAGTAGCTTTTTAAATATTGCAAATTTAATTTTCAGTTTAAATGTTTTCACATTCCACAACTGCTACACAAAGAGGCCATAAACCCACTGCTCCACAGTGCACAGTGGTGCAGTCCTCTTCATTGACATTGTCTGGAATCTCTGCAAATCACCTGTCTGACCATGCCAGTTACAGGTCCTGTCATTTCATACAATTGTAGAACAGCTCAGATTTGAAGTCAGTTCAAAAGATCTTCTGATACAGCCTTCTGTGGAAAAGAGAGTGCAAATGAGATTATCTAGCACCTTCTCAGGTCACATCTTGAAAACCTCCAATCATAGGAATTGTACCACATCTTTTATAGAAAGATGTTTGATTTTTTGTTTCATTTTGTGGGGTTTTTTTGTCTTTTTTTTAAGAAGCATATTATGCATTAAATGACACTTAATTATCTTAACGTCTCTGAATATTTAGAAGTTTGTGGTAGATTTCATTTATCTATTTTTTACTTCTATTTATTTATAGACCTATTAAGGAAATATAGTTCAGAAGGAAGGAAAAACTTTATAGGATCCAATAATTTTTTACTGAATAATACATGTTGTGACTTAAATGTTCTACAATATATCTTATAATGTGTATATGTGACAGTATCTATACAATTATATATAACTTATCAATTATATATATATATATAATACATATATAATGGTATATCATTGTATACCACTGTCCATAGTTTATCACAAATAAAATCAGGCAAAGTAAGAAGTTATTTGCTGCTTTCAATTTTATTCTTCTAATAAATTATTGTATTGATATTTTCCTTAGATCTAGTTGAAAATTTTCTGAACTGGGGTAAAATAACAATCATGTGGCTTAAATTGAATGGCTTCTAATCTAATAATTTTGTTGCATAGTAACATTTTTAGGTTTTAAGGTTTATATTTGACTTACGTCTTTTAGCACCAAAAATAAATGCCGTGATAGAATAAAAATAAAAGCTTCTGTGATGGCTGAACATATGAAAAAGTACATCTGTGAGTACCAGGTGTAGAAAATCATCTGCAAGAATTTAGCAAAGGAAAAATATGATGATCTGCTCTGCTTGTCCGTGTCGTGCTGTCCCTTCCAGCAAATTTCTGATCTATGGACTGTGCAACTGCACTGCAACTCTTTCCAATCAAGGAAGAGCCACTCCAGGAGATACCTGAAGTCACAGCTACCTACTACTACTGCTGCTATTACTACTGTTACTACTGCTGCTGCTGCTGCTACTGCTGCTACTACTACTGCTGTTTCTACTTATCTGGCTACTGCTTTTTCTTTTCTCTAAAGGTGAAATGTATCTTGGTTTTATAATACTGCCCTTGTCTGGAAATGTGTCCTTTTAGACATCTGTGAGGAAATTTATCTCTGTATATGTTTGTCCTCATTCTAAGAGAAATTGAATTGTATTTGTCTCCTGTTGGTAAGAGTAGCAATGGCTGTTTCCTGAAAATCTGTTTGAAGGAGTCAATCATAGGTTCCTACTTCACAAGCACCCTGTGAAAAAAAAAATAAAAATATTGGTCTTATGAAAACAAGACTTCATATTCTAGAGAAAAACAATAATAGAAAAGAAAAGTAATTATAATGAAGTGTACTTTTGTTTTTAATAATTCATCTGGCACTTAATAGGACATATATTTTGCTTAGAACATAGTTTTGAAAACATAGCAAACCTTTTTTTCAGAGAAAGATCATAATCACAGATGTAAATATCTAGTGTATAATAAAGACAAAAGCAGCCAAATAAACAAACGATGGCTAATGTTTTAGATCCAAATGGAACATGATATTCCTTGATACTGAAATGGAACTGTAAGTGCCATTCCCACAACATAGGAAGACTGTGTTTGTTTATTTCTACTTTGTATTTCCCTAGGGACACTTTGCTCCACCAGTATAATTAGGATGACATTTGGAGCTACAGTATTTCAATGCAAAAACAAGAGACACCGTGCAGCTTGACAAGAGATTATGATGTCAAGTCAATTGCTGCTGCAGTATCAATATTTATTCCCTCTCTTCTTGTGTCATGTTATTTTTGTTCCTATTTTTCTATTACGCATAAAATAATACCTAAAAGCTATCCTATTGTGTAGCATGTTTTTTTGCTCTAGACAACCTTGCTTTTCGGTAGTTAATTTTTATCTTAAATGCTTTCCTTTCTCTTGTGTATGGTGTTTAAGTCTTTTAGTAGTGAAATTACTTTCATAGAATGAATTCTCAATTGAACTAGTACAACATTCCTAATGAGTTCTATATCTTATTTCATCAGTGATCTCAGAACTATATTATTTATTTTGAGTTTTATTTGCTTCACTAATGATGAATACATATCAATCGTATGTATCCATTGTATTCACCATTAGTCAAGCAATAGAAACTAAAAAAATGTCATTATTATTCAGGTATTAAACTCATTAGAATTGTTGTACTAGATCAGAGTACAGGCTTTAAATGCTTGACAGCACCATGTAGCGTTACCTGAGATTCCTGGAAGCTTACTTTTGTGAAAAGAAAAAAAGAGCTCTGATTGACAGCTCATCCATGCTTTCCTTTTACAATATAGCAGAAAAAATTTACACTGAAGTGGAGTGAGATTAACAAGTATATCCTTATGATCATTTCAGCATGGTTTCTGCGGAATAATGTAATAACAACAAAGCACAGCAGCACAGATGCTGGAGTACAGAGCCGACAGTGAAACAATTATGTTTAATTGTTATTAGTTTAGCCTGACTAATTTTCTTTTATATTTCCCTGATTTTGTTGTAGAAAATAGTATAATTATATAAGACATACGTAAGGCTTTTTTTTTTTTCTAACAGAATGTTACAGTTTCTCAGAGATGTACGCCTGTCTCTATGTAGGCAGTTCTATCTCCTACTGAAGTACAGTATCAAGGATAGGTTACTTTTTAAATGGATAAGAAAATCAGTCTGCCAATTTAAGGGTTTGTTGAGGGTTAATGCACTAGTTCTTCTTTGAGAATTCTGTCTATTTCTCTGTAACACCACTAAGAATTTTTTTGATGCATGATCTGGTTAACTTTGTATGACATCGCTAAGTGGCAGTGTCCCTTCCAGCCTTGATTTGTGTTTTTACACTTTTCTAAGACATTTAATTGTGATTCATAATTGTTCAACTTCTATTAACCATAAGGATGCATAATATTAACATAAAATTATTTTATCTGAAATATTAAACATCGGATAAATATGAAAGGAAGTAATCATATTTCCTCTAGTTTTCACAGGTATTTATTGTTGTCACTATTTTAAAGTGACCTTGATACCTAATGCACTTTATCATTATGATGAGGTCAAATTGTGAAATAGTTGGACTTTCCTGAAATGAATGTTTCTAATTTCTTGTTTGTCTTTTTGTTCTTTGCTTTAGTTACCACTTTTTAGCTCTTCATATGGGCCTCCAGATAATTACTGAAAACTCTAATTTTTTAAAAATATCTTTTTTATTCATAAAAAAGAGAGAAAGAAGATAGGCAGGGAAAGAGAAGACAGTGGGGCCCTTAGAGTTATAACCTTACACTACACTACGCTTTATTCTAGAGGAACTGGTGCTGGTAGAATGAGTCTCAGACAGGTGTTTTTATGTTTAGCCCAGCGAGACTGGGCTCCCATTGTGCTCATTAGAAAGAGACACCTTCTTCCAGAACACACCCAGAATAGTTACAGATGGTTTTGAAAGCAGGCAAATTTGAGCAGCCAGAATATACCACCTGTTTCCAATGCCTCTGGCAAATCAGGCTCTTCCACAGGCTTATGGTGTGCTGGGACACCAATTCACTCATTCATGAAAGGCTCGGGGCAAGCCAGCTCACTCATTTTAGGTAGCTTGCTTATGAAGAGTTCATATAAACTTGTGAAGACACCTGTCTTTATTAACAGTTATATTAAATGAACCATCAAACCTTTTATAAATCTAAAAGTTAGTCAGAAAGAAAATTACTTTAATTTAGACTATTCTCCATTGATTAAAATTGATTACAGAGAAGGTTTAGGCTAAGTGGGGCTAAGATTTGTAAGCACTTCTTGTCAATGATCCCAGGGCTTTTAAATTAGTCTTTAAGTATGTGGTAGCAAATGTATCTTTGTTTTTTTTTACCAAAGAAGAATGTCTGATGTACATGATTTGTTCAAGTTCCACTAGAGAACAGACATAACAAAAGCAATTCTGAGTTATTGGCCTTTTTACTCTGAACACAGTTGTTTCTCTTTTTAATGCCAACTAGAATGTAACTATTCCTGTCTGTAAAGTTTTATGTGCTGCCATAATTACAATTTCATCACAGCTGGGTGTAGCAACTCCAAAACCATAAGCATTTTGGCAATAGTCTAAATCATTACATTATTATTTCAATCTAAGAAATAAGAGCTATTTAAGACAAATCTTAATTTTTAGTATGATGGCTTTTATTCAGTGTACATTGAAAACAAAAGTGAATCTTTCAAGTTGAGAAACAGGACACTGTTTCCTCCAAAAATGAGAACTGCAGTCCTTCATTTGCAGAAATGTCTGTCTCAGTCATTCACAAAAACTAACCTGTACAATATCTAAGTGAATATTCACAACTCTATTAACATAGTCAATATGTTTAAAGACATTAAAATACACTGTTCCTTGTTAAGATAAATTTGTGACATGCATATTTTGTGAATATATGCAGTTAGTTCTCAGTGCTTGAAAGTTTCGCTTTATATTTCCATAAATTTTTGTAAATTGTAATGATTAATATGCAAACAAAGCTCTGCATGTACCCAAACCTTCAAACTGGATTGCCTAATGACAAAAATACGTAAGTTTTATCAAAGTTCCTGTATAAAAAATGGACTTACTTTCAAAGGTTATATGCATCACTGATTTTTATGGGATAGTAGCCACTCAAGTTTTGGCAAATGAAATATTGCTGAGGAACATCTGTGTGGAAGAAGCTTAAAAGACTTAAAAAAACCAAAAATTGTCTTACCTTCAGGCCAAGTTAAAAGGATTTTTAGTACTCACTCAAAATTCTGATTTATTTTTTTTAAATACAAACTTAGTTTCATTCTTTTTATTCTCTACAGGTTCTTGATGTCTCCCTGTTAATATTCAATTTTGTAGCTCTTTATTCATTTCATTTTGAGTTACTTTTTCCTTCGTGTTAATCTTTCCCTATGCAATTTCCTAGATACATTCCATTTATATTTTAATGTTTTTGTTATGATATGAAATACAAGCATAACTGTTGTGGTTTGAGAGCTCCAAAATCTAATTCTCAAGTCCAAGCCCCCCTCCCACAACTCAGAGCAGTGTGAGATGGGTTTTCCAGACACAAACACGAGACTCAATATGGGGGAAAGGGAATTATATTACAAACATTAATATATACATCATAATTATAATACATCATATACAATCTTAACTCTCTCTCCTAAAATAAATCAGTATTTACAATGGATCAATCTCTTCTCCCTTCAGTAAAAGTCCAGAAGGGAAAAGGAAAGATCCTTTCCACTCTCAGAGCAGCAGTCTCTCTAGGGCAGTAGTGTCTCTTTCTCCATGCAGCAGCTGTAGCTGGATTTCTTTTCAATACACACGAGGGGGGCTCCAAGCCCCTCTCGGCTCTTTGACTCCAAGTGAGGGTCTTTCTCTTCTGTGGACTGCGTTCACTGGGACAAAGTTTGCTTCACCACGTCATATTCATGAAGTGCAGGAGTCTTCGTGACGGTCCCTATCCTCAGGGGATTCAAGCTCCCTTGCAGAGCTCCCCTGCTCTGTCATCAGGCTGCTAGCTTAGCAGCAGCAGTGGGGGGGGCAAAGCCCTCCTCCGCATTCCTTCTGGCCATCCCAGTCCAGCTTTCCAGGATGCCTGAGCTTCTTAGTTCTTCTCTGTCTTTCTTGGTGCTGCTTTTTAGGACTCCTCTCAAGTGGGAGTCCACCACCCCTCCTCTCTAGGAGAGGTCTCCAAGGAGTTTGGGGAGTTTGTTTCAGTTCTTACCCAAACTCTCTCTCTCTGTAGAGCTTAGTCCTGCTCTGTCTCCATCAGACATTTCTCTGTGTCTCTCTTCCTTGGCTGCAATGCTGGCTTTGTTGCTTCTTCAGTTCTTATTTCTTTTGGCTCTTTGCCACTGTTCTCTGGTCAGTGCTGTTTCTGCCACTGCTTTTCAGTGTCTCTTGCTGCTCACAGTGGAGAAAAAAAAACTCCCAGCTTCTCAGCTACAGATACTTAGCCCAGTCTAACACTGTTCCAAGTTCCTGTAACCCCCCGACCAGGGGCTGGGGGGGGGCCCAGCCCCCAGTGGGGTTCTGGGCCACTTCTCCTCATGGCCTCAGAACATGGCTACTCTCTTTCTTCTCCAACAACAACTACAACTACTACCCTTCTTTTCCGGTCTGGTTGTTAATATGTTTATATTTTGCAGGAGCGCTCATTGATTCAGCCTCAAGGGTCACCACCCCCTTGGGCGTTACCATTTTATAACTCCAAGGGGAAAACATTTTTCCCCCACCACAATAACTTATCAAACTGAGGCTCACTTTTTAACCTCCTTTTTATAATTATAATTGAACATACCTAGGACTCAAATGAATGAATTTATGTTTCTTTTTCTGTATTACAAGAAAAGATTCCTAGAGACTGATTTAAGACAAAAACTGTGAAAAATAACAAAACTAAAGCAATGAGTCGTTGTTGCACCATTTATGTAACAAGTCACCTATGAGAGAAACATCTATGCAACATTAATGATAGTGTAGTGAAATGTTTTTCACACTCATTGATAGAATAAATTTACTTTTTAGGGTCTTTTAACTATATCCATAACTAGGCGTGGAGTTTTAGGAGCACAAACCTTTATTCTGGGAGTGGCAAATAACCTGTTTAAACAACCCACATTTCTGCTTTTACCTTTTGTTAATGTAGAGTACTCCTACATCTTGCACACTGATGTTAATAATCATTTTACAGGGACAAATTCATATGTTTCCTGTTAATGGAAACAGTGGGTTCAGTTCTACTTGCAGACTGGGAAGGTATAGTGGAAAGAAAAGATTTTCATAGCATTTTTATAAGAAGTGATGTAAATTTTGTACAAGAAGCATTTTAAATCTTAAGCCAAAGGATCAGTACTTACATGAAAAATTTTTTCTTAGCTTTTTTAACATTCTCTTTTTCCTCTCTTGATTGTCTAATATTTTAGAATCTACCTAAACATGTGCTGCTGGATCTTTTATTCCTTTAGGTTTCTTCCTTATAAACCACTTTTAAAAGGACCAACTCCAATTCTTTTGCAGAAGCCTGTAAATTATCAAACACTTCTTTACTAATGCCTTTACTAATGCCTTTACGGCTGTGCCATGATTGCATCCAAAGGATTTTTTTGGTAATTCAGCTATTTTTTTCTCATCTACATAATATTGTTTTGACTTGAGAACTGATGAACAAGCACTTTACAGAAGCAACTTGGAAAGGGACTGAGTAGGAATTGTGGAGTATTTCTCATTACTGAAAACCTGACACGGTAGCTCGATTTGTACAACCTGGGAAGAGATAATGAAGGCTTTGGAGCAAAGACGTACTACTTTGAATGTTATTTTTTTTTCCCAACTAAAACTGGTTGGGGGTTTTATTTTTATTTAATTTAGGATGAGGAACTATCATTTTCCAAAATCTCATGCTACTCAGACTGTGTACACAACACAGAGAGACATCTTCTGTCATAGAAAACTATTAAGCTAAAGATAGTAGTAAAAAAGGTCAACTCAGGAAGAAATAAGGGGAGCAAAAGAAAATTATAAAATGGAAAATTGAGGACAATAAGTTTATTCTAGTTTAATAGAATCTTGGGTGCTTTGGGAGAGAGAAGTTTTGAGGATGGTGGGTTTTAGGATGAGACTGGATGTGGCACTTAGTGCCATGGTCTAGTAATCACGGTGGTAGTAAATCAAGAATTGGACTTGATGATCTCAGAGGTCCCTTCCAACCCGGCTGATTTTATGATTCTATGATTCTAAGTCTGTTTTACAGACTGAAGTTCCCATGTGCAGTACATAATCAATTACATTCCAACTCATGTGACTATCTGTGACTATTTTAATGAGTAAGACTTTGTCAGAACATTTTCATAACTAGATGTGGGTGTAGTCCAAGTCATGAGCTATTTACCTATGTATAACTCTTTGTACTCTGTGCTTCTCTTTCCAGTAAAGGGATTTTGTCAAGATAAAACTATCTGGGAGTCTATGATGACTGAGCTACAGGTGTTTCCTCCACGTAGGCTTTTACTAATTCTCAAAAAGAGCAAAAGACTTTTCTGATACTTTCTGATGAAACTTTTAATTACTTTCTTACAAGCAAGCAGCACAATATGGCAGCATTGAACCACAAAGATGGGAGTAAAATGTTATTGCATTTGATTATGAATGTTCACAAAACAGACCATATTTTCACATAAAAATATGTAGTCCTTATGTCGCATTTATCCCTCCACTTTCAGAAGAGATTACTATAATTCTGCATGTTAATTCAGAGTATTTAAGTGCCAGACTCATTTACCACTCAGGTGATCTTTTTTCATAAGCAGAGAATGATAAATATGTTGATAAATTCAGTTTTGCAAGTAATTGGAAATAATGTTACTCGTAAGGACATGCTCATAGACACACTCTTGATTCAAAGTCACAACAGTTTTATTCTGTACAATAAAACTAAGCACTGTCTTATCAGAAAAGTTCAGCTTTAGAGGCAAGTTATTTTCTTACACAATTGTTGAACAAGCATTGCAGTTGAAAAAAACCAACAAACCCAACTGACTAAAGGCCATATCCTTTTCAGTCCTTGGCATAAAACAAGACTAATTGCTATTTCAAAAATAGTTTTCTGATCTTAGCTGTATAAAACCAACAACCTCATCTTGGGAAAGAGTGACAAAGTGGGTTTTGTGTCAATTTCTTGCAGAGCATCTCATTGTTTCACTGCTTCCTGTGTTTGGGTGAAGTCACAGGACACTTGCCACATGTTCTGATTTGTTATCGTGCTCCATAACATACATTCTATCACCATAGAAAAGAATCTAAAATCACATGGTAGAATCATAGAGTATTTATCAGTTATATAAGCAAAAAATCAAATTATCTTCCTCTTGCAAATGTATGCAATATAATAATTCTTTTCTGAAACCACAGGGAATCTCATCCAGGTCCACAACATTCTCTATTTTTCCTTGAACAGAATAATCCCAGAGGTACTTTCAGGTTTACTTTCAAGCAATTAAAATATTGGAATATTCATTATGGCTTAAAAAACTACTAGATTTTTGAAAAAGAATAGGAATGAATTAGGCAACACCATTGTACTATCAAATAAAGTGGAACCAGAAAAGTGTTTTAGTTTGGTCAGTCTGAGCCTTCATTTCCTCTTGTTTTTCACCCCTTGCAAATAAATAGAGACTATAATACCTTTTCTTCTTTTGTAGTTTTTTCAAAGTTCAGTGTGTAAAAGAGTAAAATATTTAGGCATTTTATATGGTCTTTTCTAAGTGCTAATAAATTACCTGTTCTAAACATGGGAGGTAGCATGTGAGGACAGTCCTCATCTACCTAAGTTTCCTAATAGCCGTAGTGGTGAAGTATTACTATAACACTGTGTTGATGTATTGCCTGCTACATTTTTATAATCTGTACAGCCATAACTGGATGAGTAGATTCTAGTTGTACTTCAGTTCCTCAGCCTTGAATTCAGTGATTTAGTCAGGATCATGCACTATGTTATGAAATGGAAGTTTCGCCCCAGAAATTAATTTGGAGCACTGGAACATGGTCCCCAGTGAAGCAGTCAGAGCACCAAGTTTGCCATTTGGACAACCCTCTCAGGCATTCTGTGTGATTCTTGGGGCTGTCCTGGATGGGGCCAGAAGCTGGAACTTTGATGATCCTAGTGGGTCACTTCCAACTCAGAATATTCTATGATTCTTTGATAATAGTTTTGATTTGCTTTTGACATTATGTCTGTTATTGGAACTGCCCCTTTCACCCGCGGGGGTTAATTAGCATTTGCCACTTCATTGAAGCTGATAATGGAACTCAATGGTCAGAAGATAACTGGAGGGTCCTTTTTAATAATCTTGTTTGTCCTGACACTTCTTTTCATGTACTGAATAATTTACTTACTCGGAGGGTTGCCTTGGAAGATTTAATGCCATCTTCTCGATGTTGAAAGAATTATTCCCATGCTTAATGTAAACCCAACAAAACATTTTAAAAGGCAACAATTAATGATCATATATTCATTTTCATTATTTATATCCAGGTGGACTAAATCAGAGAAAAAGAATCCCTATGATAACATAATCAGGGAGGGAACATTATGTTCCGTTCTAGGATGCCATAGGCTTTCAGTATGTAATACTCACAACCTATAAAGTTACCTAATAGCATCCATAGGCCATTTCTAGCATAACTACTTCTGTCACAACACTAGCACAATAAATTGCTAGTGACATTGATCCTGGTTGCCAAAATCCTAGTTTACTGATAAGTTTCTCCTGCCTTTTTTTTCTAGTTTCCTTATGCTGATTTCAAGGCCCTATATCAAGTTCAGGAATTTGCTCCTGCCTGTTTAACCTAATTTCTTTTACTTCTAAGTGTGAAGTGTAAAGGAATAAGTAGGTGTCTCCTTTCCTCCCAGTCAGTGAAGTGCCATAGATGCTGTTGGAATCTTCTAGAAAAGTGTTTTTTCTAAGTCTAGGCACCAAAATTGTAAATTATTTTAGAGTAATTGATCCAAATTTGAACGTTTTCTTGCTCATATTTGAAGTTCATCATAAGCATGTAAATTTTTTGGAAGCAACTGCTAACTATTCACTTATATATAGTCAATTTTCTTCCTTCATCCACAGTCTACCTGTGTTCATATCTTTTGGTTTTGTGTTTGCTCATATGAAACATGAAGCTAGTTCAAGACTTGTAGATTTACCAGTGCTTTTTAATGAATATTTCTAAACATTCAAACAGTTTTTTAATATCTATCTGCTTCTAGTTGGAGAGATTTTTTTTTAGATTCTGGGTGCACTAGGTCCTTTATGTTTACCTTCTGCAAAGTTTGTGAATAGGATTATATTTTTTTTTTTTTAAATTTTGAGATACCTAATACTAGGGAGTTAGAGGTCAAATTTCAGACATTTCTGCATATCCATAAATCTTTCAGAATGTCATTCCATATTCACCTCAAAGCTTAAAAATATTTACCTTAGTATGTGTGCTGTTTAAAGAAGTTATTCTGGGAAGTAATAAGTAGCACAATATTCTTAGGATTTGTTTATGTAATCCAAAGTATTTGAACAGAATTTTAACCAATAAATTTTACAGGAATAAGGTACCTCTGAGTTCATTAAGTCTCTGGATAAATAAAGGAGACTCCTTTCTGATATTTTATGTACAGAATATTGCCATCCTTGTAGATAGTAGGTAGTCTATAGGCAAATGAGAAACTGTGACTGAGTTTTCTCACATCAATTCATATTACTCGTGTTAAAGTAATCCCTTATCATTCCTACCACATTTATTTTTCTGCCCCAGTACTTCTTAGTTTTTGTCCTTTCAACTGAAATCTCTTGCAGGCAAGAACTGAAATTTATTCCAGTATAATGGAGTTTCAACTGGACACACTTCAATGTGCTAAGGAAAAACAGCCAATAGTATTAAGATGAATTGATTTATGTGGTATATTTAATATACATATATAATGAACGCATTGTAATTACAGGCCATTATGACAGCATTGAGTTTAGAAGCATATCATTTTCAGTGGACAGAGAACCAGAAGGGAGAATATTTACTGTAAGTTATGATTTTTTTTCTTTTCTTTTTTTAAGCTGTCTCTATAGATCAGAGGGACCAGGGAGGACATCCAGAGGCCCACTGTGACAGGATTGAGACATGGGCCTGTACAAACCTTGTGAAGTTCAACAAGGCCAAGTGCAAGGTCCTGCACCAGGGTCAGGGCAATCACAAACACAAGTACAGGTTGGGCAAAGAATGGATTGAGAGCAGCCCTGAGAAGAAAGACTTGGGGCTGATGCCGGACATGAAGCTCAACATGAACTGGCATTGTACGCTTGCATCCCTGAAAGCCAACTGCACCCTGGGCTGCAGCAAAAGGATTGTGACCAAGCGAGGTGATTAGCCCACTCTACTCTACTCCTGTGAGACCCCACCTGTAGCACTGCATCCAGGTCTGTGGCCCCCAGCATAAGAAGGACATGGACCTGTTTTAGCAAGTCCGGAGAAGGCCATGAAGATTATCAGAGGGCTGGAGCACCTCTACTATGAAGACAGGCTGAAAGAGATGGGGTTGTTCAACCTGGAGACATCAAGGTTCCAGGACAGCTTATAGCACCTTCCAGTACCTAGAGGGGTCTATAAGAGAACTGGAGAGGAACTTTTTACAAGGGCAGAGAGCTATAGGACAGAGGGTAATGACTTAAAACTGAAATAAGGTAGATTTAGATTAAATATGAAGAAATTCTTTACTATGAGGGTGGTGAGGCATTGGAACAGGTTGCCCAGAGAAGTTGTGACTTTCCCATCCCTGGAAGTGTTCAAGGCCAGGTTGGATGAGTATTTGAGCAATCCCGATGTAGTGGAAGGTGATCTTGCCCATGGAAGAGTGGTTGGAACTAAATGATCTTTAAGTTCCCTTGCAAATAGATTAAGTCCTTTTCTTGTTAAGTATGCTTTTATGAGTCTTCACACTCTTAAAAACATCACAAAGACTACCGACTTTAGCATAAGAATGACTTTCATCTAAACCAAGAGGCAGATGAGGAAGGCAGTGCTTCCTGTGCATACATGCATTTAATGCACATATGTATATATAATACTGTATATGTATATATATACACATATGTATATATAATACTGTATGTATATAGTATACAGCATATAAAATATACTATATTTGTCTTGTGAATATATATAACATTTTTTTTACCTCTCAGTTTGTGATAGATAATAGAAAACTCTTAATATGTCTGATGACTGCACAATGTAGAGTCCTATATTTTAAAGAGATCATGAAATTAACTTTCAGCATTAAGTCTGCTCTAGCTAGGGAAAGCATAACTCACATAAAGCATGAAAAATATATATTTCATTGAGTATCTGTATGGTGAAGCTCTGTACCTCATGCTGTATATACAAGCAGAAGGATGGCACTTTCTTCAGCTTCTTCAGACAGTTTTCTGAGGAGCAATTCTTCAGCTTTTGTACTTTTAAGAAGCATGCAAGCAGTGGCATATCAAAAGATAAAACTGTGGAAGTTCAGGAATGTAGTATGATTATGTGAATGTGTCTGAAGTGCTGAACCTTTTGAAATTTATCTGAATAAAACCCATAAATCTTTACCTAATTGCCAAGTCCTCTTGAGTGAACCAATAAGTTGTTAAAACAACAGAAAATCAGCAGAGCAGAAATACATTTTGAGAGAGAATAATGCTACTGAGAATGTTAAAACTTTTCTTCTATGTGTTATGCTATTTCATTTGTACAGTACAATTATATGAGAGACTGAATCAGCCTGTAATTCTCTGTACTTAAGATTTGTATGCAGCACTTGAAACTACTGCTTCACTTGCCAAGTTTCTTCATTAAATCATGCATATTTTTAAACAGTAGGAAGAGAACACTGGAGAGTTTTTCTGCTAAACTACAAATGAGGGTAAAGTGTGTGTGATATCATTAACATTTCTTTTGCTCTAAAGTTTTAAAAAGCCTGGAAAAATCTGAAGAAAGCTTGAATACCTCTAAATTATTTTTCACAGGATATGAAAAAACAGTTAACCTCAGAAGATAGACAAAGAAAGAAGTTGTAAATTTAAACTCCTGTACATTCAGATATGTTTCCTTTAGTTACAGAGCAATTTTTGATGGACCATAAGCAATAAATGAGAATCCAGACAATTCCAGTCATTTGAGACACATTAATTTATTGCCAGAATAAACTGAAAAATACAAAATGTCAGTTCCTGCTCACAACACTGCTGACCAGGCCTCCTATTGCAAGAGAAAGGGGATTTCTGTAACCAGAATTATGGTGTATGAATTTTTGCTTGTGCATCAGCAAGAAGGAACACAAGAATCTTGCTTGTGCTGAACTTCTCTTTTCACCATAATTTTGATTCCAAATTATGGTATTACTTACATCCAAGTGACTACAAAATCTGTCATTGTGGAAGAAAACAAATAAAGTTGGTTTTTATTTTCTTTCTAAGTTATTTCTTGTGCCATCACAGTGCACTGTCCTTATCCATATCTCTGTTTTATGTTTTCTTGCAGATTCCCCCCTCTGCAGCATCATACCTAAACAAGCATCTAAATTAATGTTCATCTTCTTCTGCTGAAAAGGCGAGAATGCAACAGACAACATATATACATCACAGAACTTACACACAAAAAAGATGTAATTATTTGACTATTTCTTTACTGTTTTACCTAACAGCATACACAGGTTTTTTATTCTGTACATAACAGAGATCTATACCCTGTTTTGTACAGCTTCAGCAGGAGTAGTGGAGGAGGTAGCATGGTAGACCAAACTCTAGTCCATGAGTGGAGTATCATTTGGTGCAATGGGCACCATGAATAAAAAGTACTGTGAGGAGAAAGAGGGCACTGAAACTATCCCTCCAGTTTCCCAAGTTTGCAATTCTGCCACAAGACTTTGTTATGGATTGAATAGGGGCATCAGCACTGCCTCAGATAAAAACACCCGTCAACACATAAAGGCAGAAGCTACAGGGCTACATGCTGAATCTTTGCTCACACAAAATTATACTTAATTTTTGGAATATAACAGAGAGCGAGAGCTATATTACTGAAAATATAAAATAACTTAGAAGCTTTTGAGGATGTCATCACAGACACTGAAAAAATACTATCACTAGAGTTCCATTTTCTGGAAGAATCTTTTGACTTTAGACATCAGCATTCTGTCTCATTTCCATCTTAGATGCAAGCCTATGGACACAATGCTTCATGAGGGACCTCTGAGCTAGTGTTGAGAGAGCTTGTATGCTTCACAGTAAAGTATCCTGAAGAAGTTCATAATTACCATTTTAAAGTAATAAAATAATATTGTCACTGGATTGCATTCACTAGAACATTTTTGAAGGTACATTTGGGAGCAATGTGCCAAACCCTCTTCAAAGAAAATGGGATCTAGAATCCTGAAGCCAATAATAAAAAAACTGTAAATTGAGTGTATTTTGACACTGTTTTACTCTGCAACTTTGCAGTTCACAGCTTTGGCATACTTTAAACTACAGAAGTAGTGCAGCATGGTGCTTGGACACTTAGAGGACAATTAAAACTGTCCATCTGGCATAGCTGCAGTTTATTAATGTGCTTTTGCTTAAAATAAATATATTCAATGTCTCCATGGAACAGTAAAGCAATAAAGGAACTGTGCAAAACATGTATTCCAAATCAAATCAATATCACCTGGTGTAGAATGGTACAAACTGGCCTACAATTCAAATGTGTGATGGTAGAAGAATTGATTCTGGTTCAGCATATGTGTTTGAGGATTATGCTGTTGAGTATTCACCTCATATATTTTAGCTCCATATAAATTTCCTGGGTTTGTTTCCACCAACATCTGTGCTTCTTTCTCTTGTCCATACCACTGCTATACATAATACATAATACTGTGTCTACTTGATTAACCCAGAGCTAAACTGTAGCTCAATTTACACTGGTCTATGAAGTAATACTTATATTGCCTTTACTAGATAACTTATTCCTAAACAAAAACAAGAACTCTTGGGTGTTTACAGAAATAACTAACCTTACCAAAAGAAAATAATCTTCAATTTATCATTGAAACTGTTCATATCAGCATCATTCGAGTTACCTCATCACACACTTATTTTTATTTTTACTTAGTCTGCAGTGAACATTTGACAAAATAAGATCACACTTTGCTCTGCAGTATTAAGCAAATTCATATTCTTGATTTTAATAAATTTACTTAACGACACTATACATCAGAGAAGGGAAGATTTGGCATCAGCTACTTTTACTTGTATTGAATCTCTCCAATAAATACCCTGGATATTGCCAGAAATTCTTCAGGATTGTTCCCTTTTAAATACTTAGGAGAATGATTCAGCTTCTTTGGAAATCAGTAGTAGGTTTTCCATGAAACCCAATGTTATTGATTACTGGTTTTAAACCATATTTTATACTAATGGGGAAATGTGAGTTATAGGTCACCAAGGACAAACTGTCTGTACTAGTACCAAAAGGGGGCACGTGTGCAGATGGGTTATCTCAGTTCTGCTAGATTGTCCTGGGCAGATTCAACAGGCTTGAGCCAGCTCCCACTCTGGCTTCCTGTTCCCAGTTTTGATTTGTGGTCAACCATGAGCTAAGGGACCTCAGACAACAACTAGTCCGGATTTCAGCACACTCTTTTGGGTATCAGGGTGTGTAGCTGTAGACATGACCTACTCTCCATTCCAAAAAGAAGAGAAAGGTTTCTGGGCTTTTTATTTGTCTGTAAAAATGTGTTCTTAGCAAGTGGGAAGGTAAGAACCTTCACACTTTAGTGGTATATAACTACACTTTAGTGGTATATAACAGTCCTAAAATCCCTTTAAAATACAATTTTCTTGTCTATGTTTTAACTAACACAAGTGGATCAGTTAACTAGTTCCTGCAGGAGGGTTTTGGTAATATGCTATGGACAGATTCCAAAAAGGAAAAAATTCTTTTAACATTTCTGTAAAAAGAAAGATAAAATATAACAGCTTGTCTCTCCAAAATGGATTCAATTTCTTTTTAATGTTCTTGAAGGGTTGCCAAGGTTTAAATTGAACTTCAGAATTAGATATTGGTTTTCAGAATATGGTATTAACCAATACAATCCCATGAGAAGCAAAAAGTTTAGAATCTGTTAATTAATTAAAAAAAATCCCAAGTTGTTTCCTCTTTCCAGAATTTGAAATACAGTTCATGAAAATACTCTGTACTAGTTTTTTGTATTAATATTTTGTATTGCAATTATGCTAAATTTAAGAACTTGGGATATAAAACACAGATAAGGAAATATTTTACTTCTTTGCATAACATTCTAGTAGAAAGACTGTTTCCAATAATCCACACTGTTTCAGAATTCCAGGCATTGTGCTCAGTGATACCATTGCACAAGAGGGCATCCTTTGCTTACAAATTCCCAGGACTTGCCCTGCCTTAGCCTGAGGATGGTGAGGGATAACAACCCTCTGCTGTGTCCAGCCTCATGCAGTCCCATCACCAGAACACAAAGAGAGGAGCACCGTGCCAGGGCAAAGCAGTAGTTTATTTTACTGCTGGAGTAATTAAAAGCTATGTCTAATTAAATGGCCCCCACTATGGTCATAATGGATGGGAAAGAGGATTTTGCACATTTTGTTCTCTATCAGTAAAACCTGTCACTTTGTGGCTTGCAAACTTTGGCAATTGTCCCTTTTAGGGCTTTGGTGGACTCTGGAGCAACAGTGAGGATGGAGAAAAATGTGAGATTTCTCCATAGAAAAGTGTGAACAATCAACATTCACAATGCATTTGGGAACATTGCGTTTTCAGAATTGCAAAGGAGATTGCTTATATATCCTGAGGGAATGCACCTGGAGAACTTAATGCATTTTTAACTCTACTCTGGAATTCAATATATCTACACTATGCGGTTTTAAAGAATGATATAAATACCTTGTATATAAGATCTCATACATTGCTCTGTTTTTTGAATTTTAAAAATAGCTTCTGTAGACAAGTAAGTACAACAGTACTTTCCTTTCTAAAGCTGTTTCTCTATGTAGAAAAATTGCTTTCCGACATCCATCCCATAATCATGGTCATCTGGACTAGGACAGACACTTATTAAAATGTGTCATCGCTCCCTTCCAACCTGAGTACCTGAGTTTATGTGAGATATGTGAGGACATGGGTGGAGGGCAGGGAGGGATAATGCGGTTGGGATGCACCCCAGGACAAATCCAGAGCATGGGTGAGGTGTGCACCAAACACCAGTGCCTGGTAAATTATTCCAGGATGCATTGTAGAATCTTACTGTAACAGGCCACTACAGTTCTATATAAACCAGCCAGGAGTGGGCAACTATCACTTTTTCTAGCTGTCAGGACATACTGGAGAAAAAGTTCTTCACTTTTATTGTCAGAAACTAAAGAAATAATTGTACTATGCACCGTCACAATCCTCAACTTTATCAGATTAAATACTCACTATTACTTTTTTCGAGACAACCTTTTTATTTAATCAGAGGAAGTTTCCTGCCAAAGAAAGTAAAATGAGAATGAACATATCCATATCCAAGAAACTGTGAAGGATCCTAAGCAAAAATATTTCCTGAGTTTCAGTTTTATCTTCTGTTTGTGGGATACACATTCAATGGTTATGGACATTAAATTCAAGGCAAAAGTATTTAGAAAGTTAAAATGAAAAACTTTTGCGTAAATTAAAAAATGCATTCCTCTGTAAAATAGTAAGAAAAAGCAACATTAAAAAAAAAAGAAAGAAAAAAAAAAGAAGAAAACACTTCAAACTTTTCAGTTTTATTTATTTATTTATTTTCTCTTCAGAAAAGTATTGAAAAAATTTCTCAGACTAAAAAGACAAAACAAAACAAAAAGATAAGGTTCAATACAAGCTGAGATTGCACATGGAAAATTAAAGCCTGTAAAAGTGATAGTTTTTCAGACTTACATATAATTTAACATAAATACTGAAAAAGACCTTTGCATGGCAGCGATTATACAACCATAGCTCAACAATTTTGTTATGTATCATCTATGTCATTACAAAGTCATCTATGACATTAACACTTATATTTAAATTCTATGTTTGGAAAACCTACAACAGAATTAATTCATTATTGTGTTAGAAACCTTACTTTTTGTAATTTCCTGAATACACGACTCTCAGCTATGAGATAATCAGGTCAGAACAAAGTCACCTTGCTGTGTATATTTAATCTTAAAATTATTTGAAAGTAAAAGTGAAAGCAAAAGAAAGAAACAATCCAAGATACAACAAACAAACAAAAATCAACATAAAATTATAAATTTTTGAAGTTAATAAACCTTTGAACTGTTTGGGGAACACTTTGGGCTCACACTTAATGCTTACATCACTTTCTAAGAAAGCACAACAAATGTCAGTTTGATTTGATGAGTCTTATGAGGTTTACATATGGTTTTAATTATGTACTGAGTAAAGGACAATGGACTCAATGTGTTGCTGGACCCAAGGCTTCATGTAAGTAAAGAGAACCTACATATTTTTTATACAACTTTATACAGTTACAATATTTAATGTGTGTATATGTGTATACATACGGATCCTACATATTTTCTATGAAACTATTTTATAAATGTATCAATACATATCCCATAGTCACATATATAGTATAAACATAGTCATCTGCTCACAAACATAACTCAACATAGATGAAGAACATACATACCAAAATACATGCACAGATACATAAAATTACAGGTGCATATCTTCATTTTGCTACTGTTTGTGATGATTCATTTTCATTCTTAATTCCAGTGTTCACATACATCGAAGAATGAGAACTGGACATAACTGACAGGTCTATCTCTGTATCTATCTATTTATCTGTCTATCTAGCCACTATTTCCCTCCTACAGTTCTCTATAATGACTTCAGTTATACTGAATTCCTTATACTATGGCTAACAAGCCAGGAACAACAAAATGGAACATCCTAGTAGGCTGTCATAATCATGATACAAAAATCCTACAAACCACTTATTTGTAGACAAAATCTGTTCTTTTGTGAATAGTTCCCTTGAATCCACAATGGTTTACCCAAAGCAGATAACTTTTTTAGGCAGAGGAGAAGGTGGGAAAGAGGTGGAAGGGGAGTTACTTAAAGTCAGTGGGAGGGGAAACACCCACTACTGACCTTGTTCAGACTGAATCCAGATCTTATGCTGATATATGTCTTCAGAATAACAGAGGGTTTGTCACCTAGTCTCCTGTCTTCTCCTGCGCATTGAAACCATATATTTCTCTCCCAGCACAGCAAATCACAGAGCATTATGTTTTTTTCAAAATCAAGCACTGACTTTTAAATTCTCAAAAAAACACACATTTTGGTGAGACGGATTATAAAAATAGCTTTATTTTTACTCAGTGTGAGAAAGGATGACTTTATAAGCCAGCTTTCAAATTGTAATATTTCTAGCCTACAAATGACTGAAAAAATGTGTATTTGTTTCTAGAAAAGTGTCTTTCCTCATTTCATTAAAATAAGCATTTTTTAGGCTTTTCCGCTTAATAATAGATTTGTTCCAGACATAGTTGCAGAAGTCCTTTAAAAATAGTAAAACCACGTAAAATCATATTAAAACTTACATGAGAAAACTCTTCATTGATAAAGATATACAAGATTTATATGAAAGTATACCCATTATTTAATATTCTTCAGAAGAAAAAAGTTTGTCTATTAAGGAAAAAAGATAATTAAAAAGATTTTGAATTTATCTCTAATGTGTAAAGCTACAGTACTCTGAGCTGTGACGAGTTTTTCTTCTTATTTTACTTTGTTTTTCTCTTCTGGAACAAATTTGCCATCTCATAATGCAACACATATTTCTCAAGATTGTTATTTTAGTGTGATTATTACTTTTGTTCAAAGGAATTAGAAAAAAAAATAAAACCTTTATCATTGAATGCTCATGTTAAACTGCATTCTGCTTCTTTTCAAAATTCTGTTTTCTTCTAACCTTTTGGACAGATTCTAGAATTCTACTGTTCTCTGTGTACTTTTACAGTACATAATATTTCATTTGTTTTTCACAAAGAAAGAACCAGTGTCTCTTACTGATTTTATTTTGCAATTAAAAAGAATTTACCATTAAAGTTTCATTCTTTAAAACATCACTCTTATTTATTATAATTAAAACATAAATATATGACAGGTTCAAGCCATTTACAAAATTTATATGTACACATATGGAACACATTTAATTAGAAAGAAATTGTACTGAATCTACCTTGATATTCTGTTCATGTGGATTTTATCTTACAATTGATCCCTCTTGATACATTAGAATAAACATATATTTGTAATTGTATGTTGCATTATTTATAAATTTGTCTTTTGTCCAATAAATAACAATTTATACACTCAGACACTTGATAAGACAAAATATGCAATATAAACCTAGAGAAATCTGAGAAAAAAATTCAAAACATGGGAGATTTCCTGACCTAAAAATTGGTTAAGCACCTATTTTTACATGGAAAAAGAAAAATGTTTTGTTTGTTTTCTTGCAATTTGATGAAGGAAGCATGGTTCTGTTTACTCTACCATCTGTGATGATAGGCTCCTGTGTCCACAACAAATCAGAATACCTGCAAATACCAGAAAGCCTGAGATTGATGTTGTATGAATTCCATACAACTCCTCTCTGCCCAATGGGAGGACTTGGTGCATCAAAGGTAAGCCCTTGGGTAAGACAGAGGCAGAAGCAAAATAAAATCAGTTCTGCAGCTGTTAAAATCAGAGTATGGATCTACAGGGCAGCTTCATGAATCTTAAAAATCTTCCTCCTACACAACCAAAGAACAAATTCTCAGCAGTAATGTCTTAGAATAAGATTGTTACAAAGTAGATTTGTAATCATTCATTACTTCAAGAAAAATCTTAGCCAACTAAATTTTCTGATACTATAACTCTACAAACCATAATATAATTTCACAGTCCTTAACCCTCACTCTTAATCTTTAGTCCTTCCATTTCAAATTATTTTTTCATTATTTGTTATCATCTCTTGTGATGTCATTTGGAGGAAAAAACTGAGATTGTGCTCATTTTACTACAGACTAACTAGAAAATGAACACAGGATTCATCTCACTTTCCATAATCACCTAAAAGTTTAATTTACAGGGTCTATTTAGCTTTCTCTGGAATCATGGACAGGTAAACCTGAAAGGTGGAAGTGTGGGTAGATGGTGTGACTTCTGTGGAAGGGTGTCAATCTCTTTCTTGACCAGGAAGAGTTTATGCCTAACGTATTTTCAACTAAGGTCATCTCTGGTAGCTGTCATCTATAGGAAAAGACAGTTTGTAACTAAAGGCTCAGCAACATAAATGGCATATTACATCTTTTCCGTGTAAGCAATTAGCACTACATCCCAGCCAGAATTAAGGATGTTTCAGTATTTTTAGGAAGACATTCATGGAGCACAATGTTCAGTTAGGAAAAGAGAAATACTTAAGTCTACCCTGAGTGTTATTATTGTTATTGCTACCAATAAAATACTGTAACAAATATATACACAGACAGTTAGAACTGTCCGTTAAAATAATCTGACAGGGAGGATATATAAGAAAATAAAATGCTTTAGGATTTTATACTTTTAGGAAATGCTTTTAGGAAAATAAAATATTAGGATTCAGAGTACATCTAAAGCTGAAAATCTTAAGCCTAGAGGGTAAATGTCCCACTTGCAAGGGTAAGTTTGTCACCACATTCCATCTAACTGGTCTTGTTATTATCTTGTTTGGATAATACATTACAGACACTTCGTGTTTGTTGCATAGGAATGCAATATAGAAAATCAAAGAACTTAATTCCAATTTTTTAGTATTTGCTCTGTAACCTTGAATTAGAGTATTTTTAATAACATTCCTCTCTATATATGAAGATTATTTAGTTATGCATCTGTATTACTAACGTATTTTGAAGCACCATTGCATAATGCACATAAAACATAGGGATCCTTAGCTGAAAGAATGTACAAACATGCACATTTTTTTTTTTATTATTGATACTCTCCAGTTGGCAAATTCTCTATTAGGGCTGAAGTATAGAACATAGCATTTAACAGCTGTTTAAGAATCAGTTATCTGTTTGGCACTGGAGGCTACTTTCCTTTTCAGAAGCACTTTGAAAGCTTTATAACTCCCTTCTGTCAATTCCTGAAACAATATGCTTGCTGACACAGACCACTTTTTCATGTACTTAAGTACATCACAGATTTTCAGGGCATTCACGTCAAATCTGAAATCTTCAACTTTATGACCCATTCCCTATGAGCTCTTTTCTCTTTCCTGATATATGCTATTTCTACTTTGTTTGGTTTATTTCTAATAGTATGTTTTCAGAGATTGGTAAGTCTTGTAAAATATGCCTCATGGATGCCAGTTTTAACAGAATAGTAATAGCAGGTTGTCGTTAAAAAATGACCTTGGATTCTAAGTAGTCCATATACTGTCTGAGAGATCATCCCTGCTGGAGGGTAACAATGACATTCAGGAGGATGCTTGGGCACGTTTTTTCATCACAGCTGTAGTTGCCTTTTTAACTAGTCACTAGATGATAGAAACAACTTCAGCCCTAAAAAAAAATAAATATCAAATTCAGTGCAAGTAGATCTGGAAATTAATTTGGCCCAAAGTATTCTTTGAAGACAAAGTTTTATCTCTGTTCTTTAGGTCGTGTCTTTTATGGTGGAGTTTGGGGCTGATTGCCACAAATCAGGCAAGAATGCAAAAGGCATCTACAGACTGACTGTTACATTCATAGGCATAGTCACAGACCTAGGAATGACGTGGGAAGGTCTCTGATTAGGCCTTCCCTGACACCTGTGGCTCTGGGGAGCAAAAAGAAAACAATAATTTGAGATTCTGAGTTCAGGGTAAAGAGGAACAGGGACGCGAATAGAAAGTAAAGGGGTTCCTACTAAGAATAGGAGAATGCTCTCTACAATGGCTTCCAGACAAAGGCTTATTTACAAAGCTGAATAAACAAAGGAAGGTATTGCAATGCCATAGTACTGACTTTGTGATGTGACGCACCTATGAGAAAAAGACCTAAAGAAATGAAGTTGTGTGACAGCCCTGTTACTGTCCTGATTATCTAGGAATTTAAACAGGGCATGATCTGCCCAGAGCTGGTATTATTTGCTAAGCCAGCTAATGTGGTGAGAAAAAGAAAAGACATATTTGCAACTGGAACCACTCCCAGAAGAACGACATGGCCAGACTTGATGGTGAGGGCTGAAGAAAAAACACAGCCATGCAGCTGAGGGGGTGGCCCCAACAGCCAAACCCTGGGGGTGGTGAGACTGAGGTCACAGTCTGGGCCTGACATGCTTACACAAGTAATCTCAATCAAAGGATCAGTCATTAGTCAATAGAAATTATGTCTTGAAAAATAACCACTCAACCTTGGATGTCTCATTCTTAGGGTGAGCTACAAAAGCCTTGGGAAGGTGAGCCTGAGAACTCAAACCCATCACTCCTGTGGACGCCAAATCATGGGCTTGATAGAGTTGTGGTTTTGTGACATACCATAACCTTCTGCTCACACTTTCTCATCCCACCTTATAATACTTTACATCCTGCTCTTTGTTGTATGCTATAAAAAATCCTGCTCCCTTTCTCATAGAAAATAACTGTCACATGTCTCCCCATATCTAAATCCTCTCCACTTTATGTATGCAATCTACCTTTTTCTCTTGATAATCTAACAGATAAACTTCCTAAAAATATCAAAACCTGGCATTTAGGTCTTAAGTTTGTTGCTTTTCTTTCAGATTCAAAGGATTACTTGCTATGCCAGCAAACATCTATTTCTGTTACTCAGTGATGTATTTCCTTTACCTGCAAATCTTGCTTATGGTTATGGAAAAACTCAGGTTTACATTAACATTTGAACCACATTTTCTCTTAATAACTGCATATCAGCAGGGATAGTACAGAACCTTGGACGAGACTCCTTGGAAGAAAAAAAGGGAGGGAGCATCCAGGCTGGCTGCCAAGATTGCTTGAACTGCATCTCAGAAAAAAATTTTTTTTTTGGTGTCTTGTCCTAAAATAAGTCTATGTGCTAGGGCTTTTCTGGATGCTGTTCTTAACTGCATTTGAATCATGTAGCTTGTCTTTGGTGGAACTTTTAACCAAAAGATTATCTGCATAGGTTATATTACTTTCTTTTCCTCCAGTCCATAGTATACCCATGAACTCATTAATTGCTTCTGAGAGATATATAAAGTTAAACCCTGTTAAACCTAGTGAGATTTTTTGTAGATGAAAAAGCCATGGAGTTGAATGCACAGTTGTGGGCAAAATTACAGTGCTTTCATGAGAAAACAACTATTGTACAAACAACAGCACTGCCATCAGCAGCAAGTCCATCTTACTGGGACCATCAACAGATTTGTGCTTCATTTCTGACTGTTAATGCTTATCACACACTAAAACACATACTATTTGACTATCACATGTGTTTGACACTGCTTCTATAAAACAACCTCTGATGACTATCTGAAAATTAAAGGATCATCTAAGCACAATTCAGTAAATAGAAAAAATATCTAAGGAATAATTTGATAATTACAAAGTTTGAATTTATTCAATGAGCAAGAAAGACTATATTTTTGTTTTCTTCTTTTGTCCTAGTTAAGTTCTCTTCCAGTATTGGTTCAGGCAAGTTTTCATGTATGTATATTCTCAGTTAAAAAATAAGATAAGTAAAAAAGGTAGACAGTAAATAGTCACTTACTTTTGTATCCAAATTGGGTCAGACTGTAAATTTTATTTTGAAGCTCAATGCATTCATGTTTCCAAGCAGAGAGCTGATAACATTGAATGATATTGTGTCATGACTCCAACAGAAATTGAAAGTGCACAGGCCCTCTCTGGATCATTATTGTAAGCACAGCTGAACTACAGTAGAAAATATTATTTTAAACAATAAGAGGACTTACATTAATGAACTCCTAGATGATTTGATCAAGGCATAGCTCAAAAGCAAAGTGAAATGAAAGGAAGTATGAAAGAACGTCTCACAGACAATAGAAAGCAAAGAAAATACCCTCTGGGTTTCTGAACACTGTAGTGGCTGAACAGAGAAATCTGCCTGAGCAAATGCATATTCTGTTCTGCAGTGAGAATGCATGCTGCAGTAAAACCAGGGCTCAGGCAAGCCTCTGTATTGAGATGTGATGCCTTAGGCAAGCTCCAAGCAATGATTCTATCCTCATATGATTATTCAGGTAAAAAAGAAAGTTCTAAGCAGGTCACGAACAGTCAGAAATATGATTAGCAAAGGAAATAAATTTGTATGCAGCAATTTCCAGGAGTACAAAAGGGTGCCAAAAGACAATTTTCAAATGGAGGGCAATGAGAAAAATACAATATTCTGTTCCTTTTCAAGTAAAAAAATAAACAATACTGCGAAAAAGCAGTTAATTAAAAGAAAACATTAAGGTTCCCCATTTGTCCTAATGCAGATAACCACTAATCTTTTCAGCAGAATGTTCTTCTAGAATGAAGTAGAACACTGACAACAGAACTGGACTGTTTGCTGGATGAGGAGTTGTTGGATAGTCACATCCAGAGAGTAGTTGTCAACAGCTCCATGTCCAGAGGGAGATCAGTGACAAGTGAGTTCCCTGAAGTCACTGCTGGGTCCAGTACTGTTCAATGTCTTCATCAGTGACAGATAAATGGGATTGAGTGCACCCTCAGCAAGTTTGCAAACACCAAGCTAAGTGGTACAACTGACACGTGTGAAGGACAGGATGTCATCCAGAGGGACCTGGACAAGCTCAGGAAGTGGGTCAAGGGAAACTCATGAAGTTCAACAAGGCCAAGTACAAAACCCTTCATCTGGGTCAGGACAACCCCTGGTATCAATATAGGCTAGAAAATTAGGATTTGAGAGTGGTCCTGCTGAGAAGGACTTGGGAGAATGAGAGGCTGGACATGATCTGCCAATGTAAGCCTGCAGTCTGGAAAGTCAAATGTGTCCTGAGCTGCATGCAAAGCAGCATGGGCAGCAGGTTGAGGGTGGTGATTCTGCCTCTACTCTGTTCTGATAAGACCCCACCTGGAGTGCTGCATCCAGCCCTGGGGTCCTGAGCACAGGAAAGACAGGGACCTGTTGAAGTAGGTGCAGAGGAAGCCCCTGAAGAAAATAAGAGGGCTGGAGCACATCTCTTATGAAGAATAGCTGAGAGAGCTGACATTGCTTAGCCTGGAGAAGAGAAGGCTCTAAGATGACCTTATTGTGTCTTATTAGTACTTGAAAGGGGACTTGTATGAAAGATGGGGAAAAACTCTCTAGTAGGACCTGTTACAGTAGGACAAGGGGAACGTTTTAAGCTGAAAGAGGGTAGATTTAGACTAGATATAAGTATTATTTATTTTACAATGAAGTAGGTTAAACAGTGGAACAGGACCCCCAGAGAGGTGATAGATGCCCTATCCCTGGAAACATTCAAGGTTATGTTGGGCAGAAGTCTGAGCAACCTCGTCTAGTTGAAGATGTCCTTGCACATGGCAGGGAGACTGGACTAGATGATCTTTACAGTCCCCTTCCAACTCAAACTATTCTATGTTTCTATAATTCTGTATAGAGCAGAATGGGTATCCAAGAACTATAGTTCAGGTAATATTGTCTTGTCCTTAGCCAAGTTTGAAAATAAATTTTAAACTCATTCCTTACCTTGCATCCAGTTAAAAATGTTCACCTTTAATGAAAGACTTGTATTATTGTCTATGCACTGATGTAGTCTTTATAAACTTCCTATTACTCTTGTGTTTGACAGTACCTAAAGCAGACAACATACAGCTTCCGCCCCAGAGAATGAGCCAGAATTCACACAATATTTAGTAGATAGTTGCAGTTAGGACGTTTGACCAACATCTCACACTGGACAATTTTTCAATGAGAGGTTTACATGTTGAATTTCAACCCATTATAATATAGCTGTTACAATTAGAACATCTGATTCATGACCTAATTGTATGTTCTTAGATTGTGAATAACCTCAGTGAAAGTTAGAAGGCCAAGTTGTCTGGTTCTGGAGAAACAACCTCTTGAGAATAAGCTTTGGTCATTTTCTTAAACAGTAATTTAGCTGCAGTCTATACATCCAGAATTCAAAAAAGACTGTGTGAAACTATCCAGGAACAAATGAGTTTTATATCTTCAAATGCTCAGGTTTAGAAAGGTCAAATTCCCATTGCAGCATTGTTATCAAGGGGTTCTTTTTAAATTTGTTGGTTTATAGATTGAGGTTCAGAAAAAAAGCACTTTGACACATCATTGGAATTTGTAGAAGGAACTAGGAAATCTCACTTTATAGATATAGTTTTACACCTGTTTTAACTGCAAGTAATAGAACTGATATGGAAAGTGAATTTTCCAGCTACTGACTTTTAATTAACTTATTTTTCAATAAATTACAGTGTAGTATGATTTTCTACATAAAGGAATTTTATTAGGGTAAATATTAGAAATTATCTCTCAAAGTGTTTCTTAGACTTAAGGATGAAAGCTTGTATTTTGAGAAAAAGTGAGTATAATTTATATCAACAGTTCAGAAATTCATTGAAGTGAACAATCTTGAGTAAACCATATGACAAGACAAAATCCTTTTCTATGCAGTCAGGGAGACTATTTGGAGACACACAAATTAATGAACATTATCTTATATACAACTTCAGTTGGATTTTTCCTCTCTATTTATTGGGATTATCATATTTTGCCTCTTCAAGGATGGAGTTCCTATTTATTTTATTGTTTGAAGGAAGAAGTTGGTTTCTTTTCCAATTAATATGTCTTTTTAATATTGATATACAAGACAATATTGAATGACTAATATATTCATATGTGTTATATCAGAACATAGAAATGACTGAGCTATGTCTGACCAAGGGCTAGGTATGTCGGCTTTTGAAAGAAGTACCAAATGATCCTTTTCTAATGTACATCAACCTCTAACAACACAGGCTGCATGATCTGTTCCATGCTGCTTCATTCAGTTCACCACTCTCTGTTTTATTTTTTCCTTCCAGAAATGAAAGCAGTGAAGTGGTCAGATAGTGAAACTGTTCCAGTGGTGATCGTTAGTTATATTTTATTTCTGTGTTATTTGTTTGCCAAAGAAACAACCCATATCTTCATAAGACTAGCTGTGAAGTCTAGTCTTTTTAATAATATCTCAACCTTTTAATAGTAATTTTATTCATTGGTATGGATTATATGTTTAATTGCTCTTCTGTAGCAACCAAAAACTATTAATGGACACCAGAAAACTGAGGGTTTTTTCTCTATCGTATACAACATTACTGAGATGTCTCTTTTTTTCTAGCCAAACTTGAAGCACTAAAACTTGGTTATAAATGGGTTCTGAAAGCATTGATTGGTTTGAAATAGGCTACTTTATTTCTTTAGTGTTCTTTACACATAATTTTTAAGAAGAATTTTAAAATTTGAAAAATCAGAACATAATCTCTTTTCTTATGTTCTGTCTCTCAAACCGCTTTTGTTTTACTGCATTTGATGATGTAACTCCTTAAGAAATACAAATGGAAAAAATCTCCAATGTGGGTTATTTTGCTAGTGATATTGTGATATTGATAGATTAGTACTCAGATTTGGTATCTAAATATTATGACATTTTCATAAGTAAGGGATCTAGCAATTATATTAATTTATTTAAGGTTTCTTTTGAAACAATACTTGTAAAATATTGCCAGAAAATAACTGATCTGACTATATGAGAACTAAGTAGATGTCTTTAATAGTGTGAGAAACTGGAAAAAAATGAATAACATACTCCTGAAAACTTTCTTAGTCCTTAGTTTGTTTCTTTTAATTTTCAGCACTTTTGAGGATTTATGAAAGATTGGTGTTCTCAATAAAAAGAAAAATGGCAAACCAACACCACCTTGCAGGCATTTTTAAGCTTTAGAAAAGTGAATTTCTTTCTCCTTGCAAAAGGAAGCAAAAAAATGCAAACTGGTTTTAGACTGATAAAACATGTCTGGATTTTTTCTTATTTCTGAGCATAACATCTTCACAGTTTCTAAGGTAGAACTCCTTCTTAAAATAGATATTTTCAAACATGTTACTTGAACTGTAGTGCACTCTTTAACAAAAGACGTTTTACAAAAGTGCAAAGCATTCTCAGTTTTGATAAAAGAATTGCATTACTTATTCTTTTTTCAGTCAATTCTCTTCAGATCTATAGTATGACACTTGCAGAGTTTAGTACTTGCTTTGA
The DNA here is from genome assembly GCF_001715985.3 of Manacus vitellinus. Lineage (NCBI taxonomy): Eukaryota > Metazoa > Chordata > Aves > Passeriformes > Pipridae > Manacus > Manacus vitellinus. The sequence goes on along the minus strand of NW_021938895.1, from coordinate 9,961,505 downwards.
AAACCATTCATTCATTATTTTTCTCAAAGTCATAATACAATACCTAACACTTGGGCACCTCCTTCAAAATAAAATGTAAAGAGTAATGATATACAATTTAAATGCAAGCATTTGCTGAGTTTCAGATTCTTTGTAAATCTACTGTCTTTGTAGTCATTAAAAGGTAGGTCTCAGAATTCTCCTCAATGTGAATACTCTGTATATACAACTCAAAAAAATATATATACTATCATTTTAAGCACAACAAAAAATAATCCCAAGTGTCACCTGAATTCATAAAAAAGAGGTGCAGAAATAGAGAGAGCAAAGAGGTTTTTCATGAGCATACTGACTCAGATGTGTACTTTGCTTTTCTTCTAGTGACAAATAAGTCTTCAATTTGACTTTGTTTAAAATGCATACCTCATATTCTCACCTAGGGGGACACAATGCTCTGAAGCCCCATTCTCTTTTGTGTCTTTGGCTGTTGGAACTGACATTCCATCACAGTCATAGCCTAAAGGGGTAGCATAAAATCAGGAGGGCCTTTCACCTTCTGGCCACCATGGAATAGTCTCGTTGCAGTACCAAAACATTGCAAGAATACATACTTAGATTAATGATTGAACCACTGGCTTCTGTTCCTAATTTCACAGTGACTGTGACCTGTAAAGAATGTTGGATGTTTCATTTTCTGTAAGAAGTCAAAATGATTTCTTCCATGTGAAGATGAATGAGTTGCTCAAGTGGAAGGAGTGATCCACAGACCATAAGGACAAGACAAATGCTATTTATAGTCTCTAATTCCAAAGACTTCTTGAGTCATGACTACAAACCCCTCAGATGCCAGTAAAGGATTGGCTACCAAAGTACGGGAGAGTCAATACAGCACAGTAGGCTGGAATTATTTTTGTAGTAATTAGATTAGATGACTTCAAGAGCTATCATATATCATTAAATCAATCCTGTGACAAAACAAGTATTCTGTCAGCTTCCAAATTATCATTCATTGGCTGTAGAATTGAGCATACTTGAGTGTCTTCTTCATTAGACTCTGTTTGAGGTAGATTTGATGGCTACTGCAAAGCCTTTTCATTTTAGCTAGTACTCTTGTTACACTAGCACACTTGTGCCAATCACATTCCTCTGTTTTCTCTCCATGGGTTTCCTGAGTGCTCGGTTGCTCTTGCTTGCCTCTTTATTGTTTGTTTGTAGTGTTTGCTCACAGTATGATCATATCTAAACCCAGTGATCATTGCTAATACCCTACCAGCACTACTGTCAGAAGTCAAGTGACTTTTCTTCCTCCACCTCTGCATCCCTTTCCTAGTGCTGCCACAGAGGTTTGTACAGCCAGCAGTCAAAATCTGTACAAACATCTGACATTAAAATCTATGACCTGGGTTTTTAAAGGCAGTGAGCTCCTGAATATGTAGTTACATATATAGGCATCTTTTGAAAATGTTGTTAGGTTCTTATTTTCATCTCTCTAAAAATAATATTTTTTCACAATCCAGTGCTTAGTCTCTTAATATTCAAAATTTAAGCTTTAACTTTTGCCTCTTCTGTTCATCATGCCTGGAGCCTAGTAGACAAAATTTATGTGTGGAGTGTTCTCCAATACCCATTGTTGTTCTGTAGAGAAAATTAATCCTCAGAGTTATTATTTTATTTCATTTTATTTTATTTTATTTTATTTATTTTCCAGAGATTTTCAACCACACTACAATACAGCTACAGTAGTTTTGTAAACATTGTTTAAATCAACAGTTCACAGCACATTACATTCCACTGGAGTCTGTCAAATGTTAGAGTCCATCACAATAAATCTCACGTCACATTACGTTGAACTGTGTCATCTAGGGACTAAAGTGTAATGTGAATGTCATTGTCATCTATGGTTACACTTCCCAAGGGAAGTAGTGGAAGCCCCATTGTTAGAATAATTTAAAATGAGACTGAACAAAACACCAGAAAATTATACTGTAGGGAACAGTCTCACTTTGGCAGGAAGGAAGAAATAATAGGGTGGAGTTTATTCTAGCTTCAGCTTTTGTTAACTTACAAGACATGACATGGTAAGTTTTGTTTTGTTTGTATGTCATGCACTGCTTTATAGACCTGTATTGTCCAGTAGTTTTCACTTCTTATGTAGTGTCATGTAAAGACATCACTACCAATTATACAATATAATGTTCTAAACAGATCACATTTAGCTGTTTTAAAAAGGATTATTATAAAATGCTACAGCTGAGTTGTAGATGTTTGTCTTATTTCTCTTTTTGCTGTCTTGTTTTCTTAGCTATAGAATCAAGTAAATAAAACTTGAAAGGAGAAAGACAGAAAATTCTCAGGTATTTTCAAACTTTTGTGGAAATATTTTCTTCTGCAATAATCTTTCATTGACGTTCAAATTAAATGTAGGCATGATAATGTAAATGTTGGGACCAGAAATACTTGAGGTGGGGGACAAAACTGGGGCCAAATACAATGCATAGAGTTCCTTTAGCTTGATTTACTTGGGCACTCAGACATAAGTGGAGCAGGAAGAATTATTGTGTTAGTGTTGGACGTTCCTAATAATGCCGCCAGAAAGAATTCTTTCCTTGATTCTTGGGACATAAAAATTTACCTGTGCCTAAGCAACTGAGAAGTTCTTCTTCAGTCTTCTTGTATAAGTGTAGTAGAAAATCCAACACTGCAATGCCAGGAACTGCGTCTGTTCTAGTCAAAATGTCAAACCAGGCAGTACAACACTGTACACATTCATACAACTGAGATCTTCTATCTCATAAAAAATATAGCTTCATCCAAAATGTTGAAGAGAATGATTTGAGTCTAACACCTGGAACACCTGCATGTTGTACAGGGGATGCAAACTTTGGCATACTCCCAAACAATAATATTAAATATTAACAATATTAAGTAATGACTATGTCAGTTGGCATGGTGATGTTGAAACTGAGAAAGGAAGAAAATAAAAACCAAATACAGACACCAGTCTTCGTGGAAAAATATTTTGGAGACCAGAGAAAACAGAAAAAGCGGGAATCAAATACCTTCCTTTTTCTAGTCCATGTACTGTCACAACTCAAACAGAAATACTGTACTATACAAGAGAATTTATATTACAAAAAGATAAGTAAGTCTTTTTTGCATTCCAGTTTTGAATGAGATGCCTGAAGATTTCCTCCCACTGCTCCTCAGTAGTAGGAAGTGGGATGTGCAATTTTTGCCAGTCATTAGTCATGGCCAGAAACAGTTTTTGTGTTAACATAGTGTAATTTGGCAGTTTTGATAGAGTGCTGACAGAACTTAAGAGTAATGCACAGAGGGATGACTAAATTTTATTTGAAATTAATTGTGGGGTTGACTTAGAAAATATTAAGGAGTGATGTTTGACATAGAGACTGGTGCAGGGGGATTGTATAAATATTTTGTAGGTATATATGGATAGATTACATGTTGAAGCTAGAAATAGCTGCTGTTGCAGGTAGGATTGATCAGAGCTTCCTCCCTCTTTGTTTCCAATGCAGTGAGTGCATGAAAATCGCATAAAGAAAATTTTCTTCTGTCCTGCTGTGTCAGGAAGATGCGAACAGAGATAGTTTTAACTGTGAAGTAAAGAACTGTGCTGCAGACACAGGAATGAAGTAAAGTGTTGAAAGTTTATTGACCTTTGCAATTGCTAGGAATAATATTTTGGGGACAGTTGCGATGAGTAAACCCATACCTCATATTGATTCAACCAAAGCTCAGAGATAGAATTCACACTCTAATCCCAGGGGTGTAAAACCCACAGTCTTGTAATACAAATGCAACTACGTTACATGAAGAAATTATGAGTTCTTTAACTCCTTCTTTTCTTGTATGGTGTGTCAGAGAATAGAACACAGACTCTTCTTTCATCCTTTCCATTCACAATGTGATGATTTTTCCACATATTATCAAAAGGTTTATCCTGTGTCTTCATTTCTGACTAGAGGATATTATTCTGATGCTATTTACTTTATCAATAAGAAATATTTCTCCTCCTGTTAGTAACCAGTTCAGAACCTAATGAAAAAGTTAATATGTCTGATTATATTGTCCTGTTGTACAAGGTTTTCTTCTGATAACTTATTGAGTCCTCAGAAGCATGATGTGGTTAGATTAAAACAAGCTTTTGGAACTTTTGGAAGTGTGGAAAAGTGTAGAATGATTTGGCATTATCCAGTTAGCCTCTACAGATGAAGGCAGATTATGACTGTTATTTAGGTACATACATGGCATTCCTAATTACTGAACATGTCTATATGAGAATATTTTAGGATTGTAGTCAAGGTTGTTATTCAGAGAAAAATAAAGTAACAAAAATACCTACAAAACACAACATTGGTTGAGAAAAGGACTTATTGCATTCCTCAGTTTGAATTAAAGGGAAAGAGCTGATAGGGAACAAATTTGCAAAAGCATAACCTGCCTGGAGATTCTATGGCAATTGATTAAACTCTGTAGGGAGTGAAATACATTTTTGACCCGTGAAACAGAATTTCTATTGGGTGTGAGTAAACAAGTTTCATGCTGAAAAAAGAGCAGTCACAGCCAACTGGCTTTTTAATCTAGCAACTAAAAGTTAGAGAGTTAAATTTTTTTTAGTTATTGCCACATCTTCTTGCAGATTCAGCATGTACATGTTTCTACAGGAAAAAAAACATCTGCCATAAGCAGTGAACTGGTATGATATAAAGCATGTTAGCTGACAATAAGATTCTATGCTCAAAAGGTCAGGTTTGTTTTGTTGTCAAGTCAAAAATTAAAAAAGTAAATTAATAAACTTTGCATGATGGTTGACTATTACCAGAAAAGCAAATCCTGGTATTCATTTGCAACGACTAATTCCTCAATACTTAAGCTAGTGCTGTTGAACTTATTTGAATTTCACTGGAACTTAATGGAGTGCTATCATTTACTAACATCCATATCTTTGATATGCCTCTGCTCTCACCAAAAGCTTCCCTACATATCCAAGCTTATCTGGTTCATTTCTTTCTTGATGTCAAGACCCAAATTTATCAAGTCACTGTACACAAAGCAATTTGCCCAAAGTTATTTGTAACTCCTGCTAAATGTAATGTTCCTCATAACTTGTTTGTTATGAAAGACCTATTATGCCAAATTTTCACAGTGCAGTAACAAGAAGATAAAATTTGTCAAAGATCCTGCACAAATTCTGTTTGAAAGCGACTTGTTTTGTCTTCTTGAATAGTTTGGTGGGGTTTTTTTCCCTAGAAAAATGCCAAACCTAGTTTCATGTGCCTATTCACTTCCTCACAGTACATTAAATCATCTTTATACTGGCTTTTTGTAGGAAAAAAAAAGCCATACATTTAGATGTGAAAGGATTCTTAATGACATTACAGATAGGTGCGAATTTAAGCATATGCCTTATTTTAACACAGGACTCATCCTATTAATTTCAACCTACCTGAATGGCTCCTGGAAATGTTAATGTGGTGTCAACTGTGAAGATGTAACTGTCCTTGTTCCTTATCTTTTGAAATAATCTAAATTATTTCACCTAACATACATCAACCTGCTAACAACTTGTAACTCTTAGTACTGATTATTATGGGTAGTGAATATAATCATGCTTTCCATTCTTTATAGCAGTGAATTGTAAGAATCTGTATTATTAGCAATTATCATTATGTCCATAATGGGGACTGAGGCATCATAAGTTCAATAGAGTTGTCAACCGCTACCTACAGACAGACAGAAAAGTGATTCGATAAAAACTGTGTGTAGAGTCCACAGTTCAATAGTCCTGCTTCTGAGATCACTTTCCCTGACAGGTCTTCAAAGTGATTTTCCTAGAAATCCATCACACTTTCTTTTTCAGCCTGAAAGATGTCAGATAGTTCCCCCACATTCCACTTACAGAATGATTAACCATGGAGATTAACCACTCTTATGAGCAAATGTTTACTTTCCAAAGTAAAGGTTAGGAATCTATGCATTGTGGTTTAACCTCAGCTGGCAGCTCAGCCCCATACAGCCACTGGCTCACTCACCCCACCACAGTGGGATGGGGGAGAGGATCATAAGGCTAAAACCAAAAAATTCATGGGTTCTGATAAAGACAGTTAAATAGGTAAAATAAAAGCTGCGCACACCACCAAAGCAAGATAAGGAATTGATTCATCACTTCCCAGGAGTAGGTAGGAATTCAGCTATCCTCAAAAAAAACAGAGGTCCATCAGTGACTTGGGAAGACAAATGTCATCACTTTGAACATGACCCACTTCCTTCTTCTTCCATCAGCTCTATATCTGAGCACGGTGCCATATGGTATGGAATAACCATTGGATCAGCTGGAGTCAGCTGCCCTGCCAGCGTTCCCTTCCAGCTACTTGTGCAGCCCCAGCCTCCTCGCTGCGGGGTGGTGTTCAGGAGCAGAAAAAGCCTCCGTGCTGTGTCAGCACTGCTCAGCAGTAACGAAAACATCCCTGTGCTATCAGTACATTTTCAGCACAAATCCAAACTACAGTCCCATACCAGCTACTGTGAAGAAAATTAACTCTCTCCCAGTCAAAACCAGTACACTGTGTTACATGACAAAGAGTAAAGTCATCTGCAACCAACCAGGTGACAGTAACAGTGTTAAAAGTTCCTTTTTTGGCCCAGTTGGAAGAAAATGTTTACTGTAAGATTTTAGGAATTTCCACACCGGATACCTAATAGTATTTTCATTGGATTCACTACATTATAAGGAATGATGAGGAATCTTAACGAGTCCTGAGAATAAATGGAAACTAAAAATTGAAACATTTTTTAATAGATTATTATGTATATTTTGATGTCAAGTCAGGTCAGCAGCCTAAAATACAGATACAAACTCTCTCCCCCACAAAAAAAAGATACTGATCACAAAAAAAAAAAATAATTTGATGGTAACATATGTAAAGGATAAATCTCTGAGACTTAAATACGTATTGAAACCATCATAACTATTTTTTATTGAAAGAGGGAAGGTGTGAGAAACTTCTCTGTTTTCCCATCATTCAACTAAGTTTCATCTTCAGCTTCCTCAGAGATTAAAAGACTAGAATGCATTTCATCAACATGAAGTCCCTTTATACCTTTAGGTACACATTTTTCCTTTGGCTTCCACCATGTATCTTGTGACTTATTAGGCATAGTAAAATCAAAGTAAAAGATGTGAAGAACCAGTAGGAAGGAGAACAGAATGAACAGAAGGGTCTGTCTGTTGTAAGATTTAGCTGGATACCCTTTGAAATAGGTAAATAAGTTTAAAAAAAACCTAATTAGGGAGGCTGTGTTTATTTTCTGCAATAAATTATTCTTTGTTGTCTAACCTATTTGAAACTGGTAAGGCATTATAGCATTTTCAGTTGTTTTGTACTCCCTTTTAAAATGCTTTTACAAATACCATTGTACATTATAGCTTTCTGAGGAAACTCCTTAGTTTATGCTTTATTATTCTCTACTCCAAAATATCTAGCTCTTCTTGTAGCATATGTACAATGTTGACATTAGCACAAATTAATGAAGGCCTATATTTCTATTTGCTGTCAAATAAAACAAATCCTCTGTTGTAAGGGGATTTTTTTTCCTTCTTTTAAAAAGACATAGAATTATAGAATAGAATCATAGCACAGTTCAAGTTTGAAGGGACCTTAAAGATGATCTAACTTCAAACCCACTGCTATGGGCAGGGATACCTTTCACAAGACCAGGTGTGGTCTAGACAGTATATGTTTTTTTCTTTTTAAGAGATATTTTTTCCTGCCCCATAATGACAGATCTGTAGAACTGTGTAATTTTGAAAGGTGGAACATCTATCAAAGTGGGACGGAGCATTATTTTCATTATATTTATTAGGTGTAATGCCGCTGTCATTTTGTATGAATGGAATGATTTTTCATATGTGGAAGAGAGATTAATACAGTTTCAGTACATGTCTAAAAGTACAGTCAGCCCTCATTTATTTTCTGGAATGTGTTGTCTGTTTTGGAAACAAAGACAGAGAAATAAGACAATACAATGACTTCTATATACTACACCTATAATGAACTACTATATACACTAATGTAATATTGAATATCATGTAGATTTATCATGTTGAGTCTTGTCCTTTTTAGTTGAGTGCATTTTAAATTTCATTATGCTCATGAGATAGAAAAAATTCTAATGACTTTATTTTAGAAGAGAGACAGTCAAGTATTTAAATATATTTAGATAGCAGAAGATCCAAAGAGATGTACACTGAGATTTTTCAGAAATACTTTAATTCAATAAGTTTAACCCTTGTAATAAAAAGACTAGGGTGAGTGACATTCATTTGTCTAATTTTAACAGTAAAATATAGATGTTTAATTCTGAACGAGTCATTTATACAGTCAAACTGGAAAAACAGGCATCAGCAGATGGTAATTCATTTGAACTGCTTTCCATCTGTATTTTTGGGAAATTGTCTTTTGGTTCTACTTCATTAAAAATGAAAGTAGTCCACAGGACTAGATCAGCTTTAGGGACAGTGAATATCTAAGTATCAGTCTGTATATTCTTCTAAATAGAAATTTCTCTTCCTTTTCAGACAATGAGAGAAACAGAATTCTACAGATGATAATTAATCTCATGTAACTGTTTTAGAAGGAGCCTCTGTCACTCTTTGGTCTCTATATAGTAGGGCTATATAGTTAGCTTAAGCTAAATATTAATTTTTAAATGGTTGAAATTAGAGTATATTAATTCTATCTCTAGCTACTTCTATATAATAAGTTTTCAGGGTTGGGGTTTAATTAGCTTGATATGGAAACAACAGAATTCACACTTCTGCTCTGTCAAAAGCTCTGTAGTAAGATGTGTTCCTTTGAAATTCTTTTCTACTAATAATAAATATCACATGGACTTCACCTTTTCTACCTGACAAAGTTCCACTCAATTGCTTACTGAAAAACTGCTGAAGGAAACCACTACTTTTCCAGCCAATATGACTGAAATGAGGTTCTTAAGTTCATGATGAAGTTTTAAATAAATTGTTCGATCCAAAAAAAAAAAAAAAAAAATCAGCTATCTCTCAGGGATGTCAACAAGAATCTCTGGTCTTTCTTTGAAAATAAAACTACTCGGCTTGTTCATAAATAATGTATGACCTCTGCAGCAAAAACTGAAAACATTACAAGTTCCTTCAGGAACACAGTGCAATAGGCAGTATGATGTAGTACATTAGATCACTTTTTCAACCTTGAAAACAGGACTATTTCTCCTTATTTGTAGGTAAAATCACTGAATATATGCATCTCATTTAGCTTTTAGAACAGTGCCTCTAAGGAGCAGGATCTCTCCTGAGGTGGCAGAATTTAGATTTTTACACTTGACTCTCGAGTATGTGACCCCGAAACGTAAGTTTTAGGGATAGACATAACTAGACTTTCAGTACTACACCTTTTTTCTCTTCAGATCTTGTCAAAGGCTCATATTAAAAGACTTGTATTCAGGAACCCTATAGGAGAGGTTTGAACTAGTTGTTGAATTTGTTTCCTACTTTTCACTTGTCAAGTAAAAAAATTCCATTTGCCTGTTTTTCAAACTTTCAAACTTTCTTTTTTTAAATGAGCTCTTTAAAACAGAGAGAACACTAATTTTGCTATTTATACATCATTTTTTTTTCTTCTTTTGTGAATTTGTCTAGTTTCTCTCTGTAAAAATTAGTGTTTCTCTCATCTAACTCTTTTTTTTCTTTTTTATTCTAAACCTGTCAATGTTATTTTCATGTGAAGTTGCAGAGGTTTTATATCATTAGAAGTAAATAATCATATCTATTCACCCTCTCTGGGCCACTCATAATTTTAAAGTCTGTTACAGAATCTCAGTTTTGTCTTTTCAAGGTTATAGAGTCCCAGTCTATTTACTCATTCATCACACTAAAGCTAATGCACTACTTTGATCATTCTTGTTGCCCTTCTCTGTCTTTCTGATTCTACTGTACTTTTTAGGTAGAAGGTCCAGATGGATTCCAAAGTCAAGCAAGAAACAGGCAGACAGACAACAGATTCACACAAAAAGATATTTGCTTTTTTTTATCCTTCCAACATTTCATTTGCTTTTTTGGTGGTTATGGAATACTAACACAGTGTTTTGATACATTTTATTCAAACAAACCACCATTGCCCATAAATCAAACAAAACCCACTATGTTGTTTTCTATAAATTACAGACTGTCAACTGTGTGGAATGGATTAAAAGTAACCACAACAGAGATATATTTATCTATCTATCTATCTATCTATCTATCTATCTATCTATCTACTTGATATCATTACCCTATAATGTTTTTATGGGTAATTAAAAAAGTAGACATTCATGAGACATGATTTATCCCTTGTAGATTTTGTGATAACAAGAATCCTGCCCAGGCTATATCCACTTCTTCCTGTGCAGGAGGGGGTGCCTGGACAGTGCATCTGAACAGTCAGCTCTGATGTAGATATTTCTGGTAGATAAACACATCTGACTACAAGTCTCACTGAAAAGTTCCACACCAGAAAAACACTTTTGATTTTTGTTTTCCTGTTTTTTTTTTTCCAGAAGTTTCTGGTTTTCTCCTTTTGAACCTCAAAGCTACACTTTACTGAATTTCTGCAAAGCTAGACTAAATTTTTGATTTCTGTAATTAACAATGGGGCAAAATTTAATATTACTTTTTGTTAGGAATGTAAAATGGTAGTATATGTATGTTCACTTGCTTATTCATAATTTCTGAGAAAAAGCAAAAAAGTAATAGAATACTGGCAGCAACTCAAGGAAAAAATATTTAAAATTTCCAGTGTAATTTATAACACATTATAGTTATATAAAGTAGGAAAAACATTTTAAAAAGATCTCAGGGTCTAAAATAAAAATAAATGTTAAGCAAACTTTTCAAATCATAAAGCTCACTTTCTTCCCATGATAAGGGTTATATCTTGTACACACTTTTGATGAAAATCAGTTCTGTCTGTCCCTCAATATGATATATCTTACAGTTTACAACATGCATTAACAGTAGGACACAAGAAAGTGTTAACTTGGACCTAAAATTCTACTTAGTTAGAATCATATGAAGTAGAGAAAATGAACTATGTCAAATATTTAATTAAAACATATTGAGGAGTCTATCTCTCCAGAACAAACACATTTGACAACTTTGATTAAGGATTTTCTGCGTGAAAATGCCAGCTTTCAGTTTCCTTTACTCTTCATGTGTGCTGTGTTTGGAGGTCAAACAAGAGAATTTAGCACTTGAGTGAAATCATCACTGTTGCACTGTCAGCTGGAAGGATGTGACAAAGTGCAGTGACATTTACAAACCCTTTGATTGCTAAAGATGATTAGATGCTCTGGTTAGTTAGAGGAATGTTTATTGTTTCTTTGCAGCAACTGTAAAAGAGTCAGTCATCAGATTCTATGTGCTCTGTAGAAAAGGGTACAATAAAGGTGAAATGTCTATTTTAGAAAATATTAGGAATAAAGTCTAGGTCACTAACTTGCTTGACCTCCTTTTTCAATGCTCAGAATCATAAGTAGAGCCTGGAATATCGAGGTGATTATGAAACTGCAAAGTATGTATTAATTTTCTATAAGTTTGATTTAACAAATGCCACTCACAAGAGACCAGACCTCATGGATTAATGATAAAACTTTACCTACCTGTATAAGATATATTTGTCCACAACTTAGCTACTTAAAGTAGCAGCTCAAGACCTCCTGGGTGCTCCCTTCCACATTCACTGCCAATTCACCATTTACCTGTTCTGATCACTTGACAAACATGATTTATGAAATACGTATTAGATAAATAGCAATCTGACAAAAACCTTCCCTGAATCATGGTCAAGCCCCCAGTTTATAGCCTCAAAACATTTTGCTTTCTTGTGGGAAAAATTTTTTTTAAAGTATTTGTGCTTCTGGAATTAGGCCCATACCTAGCTGTACTGGCACCTTCGAATTTTCTGATTGTTTGTGTACAAGGAATTCATTTTCATGGCTGACCTGAGACTTTCAAAGTGTATGATGTTCATCTCAAACTACAAAATATAGAAGACATGTTCCTCCTACTTCCCCTTCTAATTAATTTATCTAACACATGGAAGTAGAAATAGTATTTGTATTAAAATATATGAGTATATTACTTCAAATGTTACAATTATACACTTTCTTGTATGTGTTTCTCCCTCTAATGAAAGAATTAGTGTCAATCATATTCCTAAATGCATAAATAGAACCTAGTACCTAAGACAGACAGAAAGAATGTAGTACAATTGTTTTAGAGATTTCCTTAGAGTTAGAAGTGGTTTCCTTTTTCAAAAGATTACAAGCTGCTTTTATGTTGTGGGACTAGGTGGTACCATCTGCCTCCTACATGAGTTGTTATTATTATTTTGCACTCATGGACATCTAACAGCAACAACTCTGCAATTAGGTGGTGATTAGTGAGTTGTCCAGTTTTTAAAGAACTGGGTTTGCAGAAAACAATGCACCAATTGCACCTCTGTCCAGATGTTTTGTGCAGATGGTGTACTGTTTGCTAGGAGGTATAAATAAAAAAACTTGATCTGAGGACATGCTCATGCATGACTTGAAGAAGTGGATTAGTCTCCTCTATCTTTTCTCCTCTATCTTTCCATAACTAGTTCTGAGACTGGTTTTGTACTTTTCTTTCGGAGATTACTTTAGTTCTTACAAAATCTATTGGAATGAGTATGAGCAGAATTCTTGATGACCTGAGACTAGCTTTATAAAATTTAACATTATGCATAAATGGTGTCCTTGACTGTGATGAACAGATTGTGTTTTTATGAACACCAGATAATATTAAAATAAAGAATGAAAACAAAATGTAACCAAGGATCTGAAGAATAAAATAATCTGTGAAATATGAATCATCCTTCTGAGAGTTGAGTTTCTGTGACTGCTATAAGTCATGTCTTCTTATGTTGCTACTGACCATAAATAGGGCCCTAATAGATCTACTCCATATTATTAATTCATTAGCTAGAATATATATACTTTATCCAAGCCTCGAATGCTAATGTAATGCTGTGACTGTTCTGTTGACCTATTTGGTATAAATTTATATTTTTTTTGAAATGCCACAACATTGGTCGCACTTCATACAGATGACAGGTGCATTATAAAATATAGTATTATCTCAAATATTACTTGTAACTAGGGGACAAAGCTAAATTAAATCATGCCCACAACAGAGAAGTAAGATTTTTCAGTATGATTAAGTCCCAATCCTTGCAGCTGCAGGCCCTGTAGATACTGTCACAAGTTGGAAATTGTCTGGTGACCAAAGAAGAAAATGAAACATCTTTGAAAATCAGGGTAGCAGGTCTGATTAGTTGATTAACTGATTGAAAATTTAGGACTAAATGAAAGGCTGACTTTAGATAGAAGACACTGAGGCATAAATAACATTGTTTAATTTTTGGAGGGCTTGAAGATAGATGATCCTTAAAGTCCTTTCAAACCCAAACCTTTCTATGATTCAATGACTCTGTGAGTCTAGGGAGGATTATAGCAAATTATCTGTGGTCTCAAATCTTCACTAGATTTCCCTAGAAACCTAGAAGGGGTTTCTTCACTCTCTTTGTCCAATGAATGATGCTGATGACTTCTTCCTTCTCAACCTGGGGTATATTTTGTTTTGGTTTCAGAAATGTTCTTACCAATAGAGTTGTTTTGTCTGGTTTGGTTTGTCTTTTTTATAAGGATTCAAGCTCTTCCAGGTTTCAGTTCCCTGTTTTGTTACCTCTAAAAATGATTTTACCTGCTCAGTACAAAATTGTGCTCCCACAGTGACCTTTGATTGATGAGTGTAATCTGTGATACCATCCTATGCCTGTTTACTTTGCATTGCATTTTGTTTTGGAGGTAAAAACAGTTCAAGTGGAATTAATACTTGTTATCCCTATAAACTAAATTGAATTTAAGCAACAACAATAACTAAAAAAAACCCTAAAATTAATTCACAAGACAAGCCAGAAAAGTCCTGAGACTTGCACTATGAGGTCAATTAAAAGTCTTTCAGGAGTCATTGCAAAATTTTATTTTCTGGACTACCACAGGTGGGGATTCATTACTGCATAATATATATTTTTATTTTGTTATTTTAAGGTCCTTATCTTGAGCAAAAGTTCTCTATTAATTCAAAGACTGGGTCATTTTATTGAAGTTATATAAAAGGAATCTTAGGTGTTATAAATATCCTGGCCAGATATTAAAGGTAAATCTATTATTCCTGCATTTTAAATTATTCGTTATGTTTCTCTTGTCCCTCTTACTCTATGACATGAACAGCAGATGGATCCAGATGAATCACACTGACTGATTACTTACACAGAGAAAATTATTACATTTGCTTTATATTCCTATTAACGTACGCTGATTGTATGTGTTACCACAAAGGAATAAAAAAAAATAAAATTGCAAGAATCAATTTACACACATGCCTCTATGTCAGAGTTGCTTAATAAGGGTTAAGAGTTTTTATGTGCTACAGATACGAAGAAAAGTGTAATATGTGATTATAAAATTTGTTCATTATTTTTTTAGTGACCTTTTTTACATTCTATTCCTTAACAGAAAAAAAAACTTATGAAGAGAAATTTTAGTGGCATGGTGATTTATACATTAACAGTAAAAGAAAATTTAATAATGGACATTTTTCTTTACACCTTTACTTAATAACATTTAAAAGATACCTCTACCTTCCATTAATTAATTTGAGTAATTAAATTATTTTAATTTGATGGTAGTTGTTCATTGTCAAGCAAATTGTAGCTCCTTATATGAGTTTGAAAATGCTATATGTGTAAAAAACATATTATGCTCATCTGGATGGGTTTAAAAACTCAGGCATGGCAGAGAACAATCAAAAATTTCTTTCTTTTTGACATGTATTGCATGCTTTTTAGTTAATCCTTCTAGAAGTTCTTTTCCTTTTTTTATAGCAGTTAACCTGTTATCACTATTTTAGAAATAATAACTGTAATTTATCATTAGTCCAGTAGGAGTTATCAAGTAGTTTGTTCTTTTGCTGTTTGTTACTAGAAAATAATCTATGGTAACTAAAATAATACTTTCAAAGGTAACACAATTAGTCAAATACCAACATAATGGGTAAATGAAATAATTTTACTGAAATTATCAGTAACAGGATTATAGGGTGCACCTTGGAATAGAGCATTAAATTAATGTAATTTCTGTTACTCTGCTATATTTATACTCAGTTGATCAGTACTATGTACCATGACAACTTGATAGATTTATATCAAGGACTACTGTTTCCATAAAAGAGTTTTGCTTTTAATTACTGAAAAGCATATTGTTCTAACAGTCAAACAAGAGATTTTAATTAACAAAAAATTGAACCAAAATCCCTATGACATTAAAAGAAAATGTGATGCAACTCCATTTTTGGAAAGACAGAAGAAGAAAAGAAAGTCCTACAGCAACTGAATATAATTTAAACTCTGAAAACAGTGTACATTTCAGTCTTTCTATGTTTTTCCTCTTGGATCTTTTATTTTGTATCATCTGAGAAGTCAATCATTGCAGCGGTTCAAAGCCATTTCATTACAATTTAAGTACAAAGGTTGAGATAAACTGTTATAATTTTGCCAATTTCTTTGAAAGAGGCATCTTGAGAGAGACATATCTGCACCAATATAAAAGAAAAAAATTACAACAATGACAAAAGAAGGTGATAAAAGAAGGTTTTTGTTTTTTTTTTTTTTTCCTCACAGAATCAGAGAATGATTAAGGTAGCCACAGTGGATCATTTGGACCAAACACTCTACTGAAGCAGGGTCTTCCTGGAGTATATTGCACCGGATTGTGTCCAGATGGTTCTGGAATATGTCCAGTGAGGGAGACTCCACAACCTCTCTGGGTAATCTGTGCAATGGTCACCTGCACAGTACAGAAGTTCTCCTTCCTTATGTTCAGGTGGAACTTTCTGTGCATCATCTTTTACCCATTGTGCTTGGCATCATCCTCTTCAAACCCTCCCTTCAGACACTTAACGACATCGATGAAGTCCCCGTTAGTTGCCTGTTCTCAAGACTGAACAGGCCTGACTCCCTCTTCTTTTCCTCGCAAGAGAGATGTTTCTGTCCCCTAATCATCCCTGTAGCCCTCTGCTGGACCTGCTCCACAAACTCGATGTCTCTCTTGTACTGAGAAGACCAAAACTGAACGCAGCAGCCTGGATGTGGCCTCACCAGGGCAGAGTACAGGGGCAAGGGGTAGGATCACCTACCTAGACCTGCTGCAAAATTCTTCCTAGTGTAGTCCAGGAAGACTGGACTTCCTGGCCACAGGGTCACACTGCTGGCTCATGGAGGCTAAAGTTAACTCTCCTGAAGTCCACAGTTGTAATCTTACTTGATTCCCTGCTTCCTCCTCTCCCAATCCTGAACTCTACAATCTCATGGTCACTGTAGCCAGGGCTGCTCCCAATCTTCATATGACCAACAAGGCTTTCCCTGTTTGTTAGTATGAGATTGAATAGCACACAATTCCTTGTGGGATCCTCTACTACCTGTGTCCGAAATTTATCATCAATGTTTTCCAAGAACTTCCTGGACTGTTTGTGCTTCATGCTTCTCAAGCAGATGTCAAGGTAGTTAAAGCCCACCAAGGTGCTTGTGACTTGAAGTCTGTTTCCAGCTACCTGTAGGAGACTTCATCCATTTCCTCATCCTGATCAGGTGGCCTGTGGTAAATACCAACCACAGTGTCACCCTCACTGGTCTGCCCTTTTATGCTAACTCATAAGCTCTTGACTCACTTGCCACACATTCCAAGACAGAGCTCAATACATTCCAAGTGTTGCCTCACATAGGGGTCTACTCCACCACTGCATATTCCTGGTCTGTCTTTCCTTAACAGCACATAGCCTGTCATGACCACATTCCAGTCATGCTAGCTATCCCACCACATTTCCATAATCACAATAAGATCTAAGACTTGTGACTTCGAACAGATCTCAGGTTCCTGATTGCATCTCTGGTATTTGATTGCATCAACATCCCAGTGTGGCAAAGTGATGCCCCATAGTCATGTTGTGTTTGTGTCTGTACGCTCCTTGTATTCACTAGAGGTATCCCCTAAGTATCCTTTTGCTACTTGGGTGGTGGCTACTGTCCACAGTCTTCTTGTTGGGATTTCATTGTTACCCACTTGACAAACAAGTAGCAGGTTATAATCGGTGAGCCATGTCAGGATGGAAGTTTCTTGGCAATGCCTCTTACCTGGACCCCAGGGAGGAAACACCCTTCCCTATGAATTGGGTCTGGTTGACTTATCAGGCACTCCATCCCTCTCAAAAAAGAGTCATCAATGACTATTACCTTTCCTTTTCTTTCAATTGAAGAGGTTGTGATGCCTGGGGTAGGCGATCCCTCCAAAATTCATCCACATTCTCATCTCCCTCAGATTCCAGGGCATCATACCTATTGTATAAGGGCACCTGGGGAGGTGAGGAGGGGTTTCACCGACCACCCTGAGCAGAAACCCATTTTCACTGCCCTCCATGTCTACGGTCCCCTCCTTCTACCTGGTGGAGAGAAGGTAGGGGATCCATTGCTTCTGGTAAAGTGGATGGTGGGTCCATCTGTCTAAGGTGTGGTAGAGTGTGACTCCAAAAGGGTAAGAGAAGGAATGGCAGATGAGGCAGTAAAATAGGAAATTCAAATACTTTGAGTTAGGGTTGAGAGTTGTGCTGTATATCAGAAGTAGAACTCTTTGAATAGTTAGTGTATAAATTGCAGGCCTGGTTGGGTTTTATTTTGTTTTAATAAATAAATTTTGAAAAGTATATAGACATTAAGACAAATGACATTCTATTGTTTTATTTCTCTGCTTGAGAAAACAATTGTTTCTTCCTTAACTTTTTTGCACTTAATGACAGATTCTTTCTAATGCAGTTAGCCTTACAATAATCTCTTCGTGTCAATCCTTATGGTCAACTTGGACAGGTAGGTGCTGTTAGTGTCTGAGACATAAAGGCACTTGTCTCATAAAGCCAGAATTGTTTATCTTAAGTTTGTATTCAGACAGTTAAAATATCAGTTGCTCACTGCTGTAGGCAATATATAGTTTATTTCTCTTTCAATCATGATTTCTAGTACTTCTTGGGAAAGTAACCTGAGAAATGATGGCCATTAATATAAATTCGAAGTCAGAGAAAAGATTATCACAGAAAATTTCCATGCTTGTGCCAGAAAACATTGGCAAACCCCTGTGATTTAAAATATCTTCTTGACAGTTTAGATTATAATTAAATCACAGACATATGGGAGTTAAATAACTGAATGTCATTTAAGCAAAGAGAAGTTTTAGAAGAAAAGAAACAGGCAAGTTCTTTCTTATTAAATGTCACTTTTCTTCTTTCTCCCCTATTCTTTGCTTTTGTAAGTGATCCAGCACTGTAACCAATAATTTATTGCTAATATTTTTGTGATGTGAAAAGTAAAGAGATTCTGACTGTTTAAAAAAG